>NC_059392.1:2167500-2387500 GCF_019703515.2 Myxocyprinus asiaticus | reverse complement strand
AAATCAATACTGTACAGTATTTTCTAAATCTGTAGTATAAAAATAATTTATACTTGGAAAAAAAATAATATTATCGGTTTCAAATATCTGCCCAATCGAACCGATAATTTCGAAAAAATAATATTGTCCGATATCAATATAAATCAATATTTTCGAAATTATCCGTTTGATTAAGCAAATATTTTAACCCGATAATATCAGAAAGTTTTTTTTTTTTTCAATTCAAATTATAAACTCTTTTTCTGCTACAAGTTTCAAAATTACTAAACCGTATTGATTTATATTGATATCGGACAATATTACGATTTTCGAAATTATCGGTTTGATTAGGCAGATATTTTAACCCAGTAATATCAGAAATCATTTTTTCCAATTCAAACTATAAACTCTTTTTCTACTACAAGTTACAACAGTACATAATAGATTTATATTGATATCGGCCAATTTTGGTATTTTCAAAATTATCGGTCTATTAAGGCCAATATTGAAAAATTATAATATCAGAAAGTATTTTTTTTCCCAATTCAAATGATAAACTCTTTTTCTGCTACAAGTTTCAAAATGACTAAACCGTATAGATTTATATTGATATCTGACAATATTATTATTTTCTAAATTATCGGTTTGATTAGGCAGATATTCGAAACCGATAATATCAGATTTTTTTTTTTTTAATTCAAATTCTTTTTCTACTATAGGTTTAGAAAATATTAAACAGTACTGATTTATATTAATATTTTGGATAATATTATTACATTCAGAATTATTGCTTTGATTAGGCAGATATTTGAAACCGATAATATCGTAACATATTTTTTTCCAATTCAAATGATAAACTCTTTCTACTACAAGTCTTAAAAATACTAAACATAAAAGATTTATATTGATATCGACCAATATTAGTATTTTCAAAATGACTGATCTAATTAAGCAGATATTTGAAACCGATTATATCAGAAATAACTTTTTCTAATTCAAATTATTTTTCTACTACAGGTTTTGAAAATAATAACCTGCATTGATTTATATTGATATCGGACATATTATTATTTTCAAAATTATCGGTCTGATTCGTCAGATATTTGAAATTGATAATATTAGAACTTTTTAAAAATAAATAAATTATCAAATCTTTTTCTACTACAGGTTTCGAAAATACTAAACTGTACAGATTTATATTAACATCGGCCAACATTAATATTTTCAAAATTATCAGTCTGATAAGGCCAATCTTGAAAAATTATAATATCAGAACTTATTTTTTTCCCCAATTCAAATTATAAACTATTTTTCTGCTACTAGTTTCAAAATTACTAAACAGTATAGATTTATATTGATATCGGAAAATATTATTATATTCCGAATTATCGGTTTGATTAGGCAGATATTTGAAACCGATAATATCTTATATATATATATATATATATTTTTTTTTTTTTTTTTTTTTTTTTCAATTCGAATGGTAAAATATATTTTTACTACAGGCTACAGAAGTACAAAGCCGAATATATAATATTAATTGAAAAAATTGTTTTTTGCAGTTATCGGTCGAGATGTTCTTAACTACTCCTTTGTCATAAATAATATTTCACCTTCTATCCTATACAAAACTTTTCAGAAATGAAAGACATCTTTGACACTAGACCTTTGTAGAAGGGTCTTCCTGTCAGGATATCTCCTCGGTTGGCTATTCCGGGTCCACGTGGGCAGATGGTTTTGTATTCGGGCGTGCCAGGTTTGGGACATGCCTCACAGTCCACACCCCACGCCGCCCCCACTGTACAACAGCACAGATCAGCACGGTACCGGCCCGGTAACGGCTCGACACACTCATCTTCATCCCATTTCATGTAACACTGCTCATTACGGATATCTGCCAGACACATACACACAAACATTTCCAAATCAACCAAATCGCTCTTCGCAGTTTGGTTTGCACATGTTGTTGGATGCATAAAAATGAGTTTGCTTTGGATCAGTTTTTCTTTGAAGTAATTAATAAAGTTACTAGTTTCTGTTTTTAATTAAAAAACATATTCATCTTCAAGTAAATGATATATTGAGCTGTCTGTACCAATAAATCATCCACAGTAATGTTTTATTTCAGAATGAAAATTAAACGCACAGAATGCAATGATAAAAGACGTTTGTGTTGTGTTCTCATACCAACGCAAGTTCGTCCGGCTCCATCCAGTGTAAGTCCCTCTGGACACTCGCATCGGAACGAGCCCTGCGTGTTCACACAACGGCCGTTCGTACACACACCAGGGAACACCTCGCACTCATTAATATCTAAAGACACAACAGAAATGACATGTATAATATCACTAATGTCAAGCAATACAGCTGCACAAGATATTCTGAGAGGTAAATGGGTAAATACAGCAAAGGATTGTGGCTAAAATGTACCTTCACACACAAGTCCTTTCATTCGAGCGAAACCTTTCGAGCAGGCCGGATCTGTGAGGAGAAAATATGGGTCATGCATATGAAAACGAAAGCTTGCAAAGCACTATTTACTTTGTGTATGCAAGTGTGTTTTTAACCTAGCCATATTTTGGTGACCAAATTGCAGAAAATTTGGCTAGCCGGCTGGATTTAGGACATTGTCAAAGGGAAAACTGGTTCATGAAGTTGATGTTTTATTTATGTTTATTCATAAATAAATGTATACAAATGTAATGTATAAACAGTGGCAGTGGTGGCTTGGTGGCTAAGGCTCTGGGTTACTGACTAGATGGTTGGGGGTTCAAGCCCCAACACCGCCATGATGCCACCGTTGGGCCCTTGAGCAAGGCCCTTGACCCTATCTGCTCCAGGGGTGCCATATCATGGCTGACCCTGCGCTCTGACCCCAGCTTGGCTGGGATATGCGAAAATGGGGGCAGTGGTAGCTCAGCGGTTAAGGCTCTGGGTTACTGACTAGATGGTTGGGGGTTCAAGCCCCAACACCACCATGATGCCACCGTTGGGTCCTTGAGCATGGCCCTTGACCCTATCTGCTCCAGGGGCACTGTATCATGGCTGACCCTGCACCCTGACCCCAGCTTAGCTGGGATATGTGAAAACAAAGAAATCTCACTGTATATATGAAAAAAAAATTATAATGTGTAACAATAATAAAAGCTTTCTTCTTTTGGTGTGTTTAGTGAATAGTTTCTTTTATCATTATAAAAATGCAAATGGCTGAACTAACCAACTTCACAGCGTTCACACGGGCTTCCCCAGGCTGCCCCGAGCGTTGAACAGCACTCCGACTTCAGCGTTGCCCCGTTAATATTCACTTCACAGCGTCCGTCCTGGATATTTAACCAGCAGGTGCCTTTCATGCTGTCTGCATGGACAAATGAACGAAAGAAAGGAAGCGACAAATTAGAAATGGACACTTTACATTTAGAATGGCTCCCCTACTGAGAGTCAATGTATTTCTGCAGATATAAACTAACTGTGATATCTGCGACAGACAACCCACACCGTAGTGGGATAGAATCACACTGGGCATTTATCCTGAAAGCACAAACGTTGGACCTGTTGCCTTCACACACCATTAATTTCAATCAAACAACGTTCGGTATCAGACAAATGAAACCAGCCTCACTCACTGGAAAAATCAGATCAATAAAGTAACAGAATAACGGCCAGTTACTTCTAAAAGTTCGGTAAAAAACGTTGACAACATCACTGTGTTAATGTTGTGTAGTAGACTCTTTCTGCATGGCATTTAGTTGGTTTTTAGCCATAACAGACCACACAAAGTTAAAACGAGAAACTATTACCTAATAAGTAGAATGGCATAAGATATTAGGTCTCGTTTTCAGAGAAATCTAACAACATTTGGTGTTGTTTATGCTGACAACAAGAAACAACTATATGCCAATGGGCTAAGAAAAATAAACTTGTTTTCCCTTCGAATCCATTTTTTTTCTTACCCCATTGGCAAATCGTTTTTTTTCTTGTTGTAAGCATAAACCACACCAAATTTTAAAGCATAAACGTTACTCAATTTTTATAAACTTCTCTGAAAAAAAACACAAAATATCTTATTTCGCTTCACTAGTAAATTTATCTTGTTTTAATTTTTTAATCAATATTTTGATCGGAAAACCGTACAAAAATACTCTTAAAAATTATTTTAAGGCCAATGTATACAGTATATAATATAAATAGAATTGTGCTAATGTTTAGCTTAAACAAAACTATCGTACTCACCCACGCAAATGGTGTTGGTAGCGTCCAACTTGCTGCCATGGGAACATTCACAGTTGAAGGAACCGGCCACGTTGCGGCAAACACCATTAATGCAAGGGTTCGAGTCGCATTCGTTGATGTCTAAATTAGAGAATAAGTCAAAATGAAAAACACAAAATTATTGGTTGAAAATGACAATGTCACATTTGCGAAAAAGGACGGAAATAACAATAATTTTTGAAGAAGGAAATGCAGTTACCTTCACAGGTTTCAGAGTCTGCTTTGAAGGAAAATCCTTTAGGGCAAGAGCAGGTGTAGCTGCCAGGTGTGTTTCGGCACATTCCATTATCGCACAACAAACGATTCACCAAACACTCGTTAATGTCTAAAATATACACAAAACACAAAACATAAGTTAATGAAAAATAGGTGTTACACCAAATATTATACAGTTATTTTGCATGTACAAAAAGAATATATAAATACAATTGTAAATTCGTGACAAATTTGTAACATTCGTGGTGTTATTTTATTGCAAAGCTTGTTTTAAAACTACTTTTATTTTTGTTATAACAATAAAATAAGTTAAAATGAAAAACGTAGCTAGCTCGACTTACCCACGCAGTTCTTGCCGCTGGCATCGGACTCGTAGCCGATGTTGCAAATGCAACGGTAGCTTCCACGCAAGTTTTCGCATATTCCGTTCTGGCAGATGTCCGGATCCAGAGCACATTCGTTGATGTCTACAAAGAAACACAATACAATCAGACATATGCGCTGCTTCAGAAATAACGTCACTGCCGTAGAACGAAACTCACCTCGCCCGTCAGCAGTGATTCCAGGCCCGCTGCTGCACACCGCCTGAAACTCAGCTAAGAATAAACAAATTATGTTAGCCATCTGATAACACTACTAGCATCCAAATAATCAATCAAAGCTCAAAAAATTCAATGTCAAAACATCTTTCCTCAAATATACAAAATACTGAGTACTCTTTGCGCTCTACAAAACTGATTCATAAACAGGTCTAAACGCAAATAATGAAGACCTTTAGGTGGTATTTATTAATCAGTATTAGCAAGGAGTTGCACCGACTAGTCGGCTAGTCAATTACTTTTGGTCACGAGAGCCAATTACATTTCATGTCATTAACTACATTTCCATCCAAGGAGTTTTTGCGAAAAACATTTTAGCGCATCAAAATTAAGCTAATGGAAATGCAAATTATCACAAAATGTCAAAAGTGTCAACATAATATTTTTCCGTTTAACTCTAGCACATAAACTCTATGTCAATACTTCAAATGTCACGAAAAACTGGTTTGGAAACAGTTTTTGTCGAGAAAATTGGCATTAACGCAAAAATATAGTGTCACATGTAGTAACAATTTACCCCAATTGTTAGCCTGTGTTAATCATGACAACAAGGTATAGGATCCTTGAAAGCTAATTTATTGTACATGATTATGGATTGATCTGAACGGCATATAGATCCGATGCTGCAAACATGACACTTCCAGAAGTGCCAACACAAATATCTCGTATCATGCACCTGTCATCGACAAGTGCAAGGAGAACAAATGAATGGCCACTGTTTGTGATTAATGTAATCGCGATAGCCATCCGTTTATTTATTAAAGTTGCTTTTCCACACCATTCAAAATAATAGACGGCAGTCATGGAATTAGCCCATAATACAAAAAACATAATTTCTGTGCATTTCATAAATGAAAAATAAATACACAATACTAGGAGAAAAGCTTCAGTGTGCTTTTTTAGAACATGAACATATAGCCCAATTATATTAAATTATTGTTTAGCTTTTGAAAAAATGCTGGCAAAATTCCCTATATTAAATTTTAAATAAATTACCAAACGAAAAACGCATTAAATTAAAAAAAAAAAATAATTAACAAACAGACCTATATATGCCTTTTCTTTACACAAACTTAAATTAGCCGTACCCTGTTCTGTAGACGAATAAAGTCGTCTGAATGACATTTTCTACACTTCAGAACTATAAACTATCAGAACTATTTGTCCAATGCCGAGTTCACTTTCAGAAAATGAACTTTTGAACCTTTTAAAACGTTTAAATATTTTAAATCTAAACCTCGGATCGCATTTGCTGAGCTTCTTCAGAAAATGTAAATTACATTATGACGCTAAAATTAATTTTAAATCAAAGTTCAGTTGGTCGTTAAAAGTTGTGGGACAAATATGCGGGACATAATGCAGTTGTGATGCTTTAGATTAGATGATTGTTCAAAATAGCCTATTGACTATCAGGAATGTATCATATGTAAACTCTGATGTTACACTGCATCAGTTTTTCTTTAATAGCTGTGCACACAGCTGATACACATCGATGGATGGTCCTTATACTAAGACTGAAAGTTTCCTCCACTACTTGGTGCAGGTTGCCAGCTTGAACCGGGCAATGCCGATTCGCTTTCGGGTCGGAAACGATGGCAACTTGCAATAGGCGCAACATCAGAACCAATATTACAGTCCTATCAGAAGGGCAACAGCTCCCTTTTGATCGCAATTCTTCCTCTTATGATTGCATTTATTTGTGAATTAAAATGACAGTAAGCTGTCTAAGTTCAATGAACTGTCTCAATACTTTCCCCATTTTACCAAAACTTCTGAGGAAAAAAAATTAGGGACATCTGGGAAGCAAATTAGCGATAAACACACTTTTCTGAATGGAAACGGCATCAGGACAGATTTCTTTTGCGCTAAACCAAAACTTATGCGACCGAGTGTCATCACACACACGATTTTTATCGCTAAAAGGCCATTTGAATGGAAACAGGCAGAAGACGGCAAATTCCGCGAATTTTTTTTGCGCATTTTCAATTTGTCGATAACAAAATAGCGCGAAAAGTGGATGGAAACTAGGCTATTGACGATGGCAACAATGAACAAGGATAAAATATAGACAAAATATATTCGAAGAGCAGAAAGACGAAACTTTTTCTGTAAAAACTGTTTTAGAAAGCAATTTAAAAGTGTTTTTTGCAATATGTAAAGTAATTTGCAATATGATTACTTTTTCCATGGAGTAATCAGTCCAGTAATCAGATTACAATTTTAGAAAATTTGTAATTTGTAGTGGATAACTATTTGTAGTGCTAGGTAGATTACTTCTGAATAATAATCTGGTACTGATTACAAATTACATGACTAAAATTTTAGTCAGTAACGTAATCTCTTGGATTACATTTTTAAAGTACTTTAATCTGATTGCTTTTTGTGTACTTTTGGATTACTTTGACCTAATTCTTGTTTATTTGACATATAACTTGAACCATTTCACTATATTGCTTAAAGTAACAGAAAACATATTTAATGGATAAAATATGAAAACTGGCAGTTTTGGCATTACAAATGCCATCAATATGTGGTACCAGATCAGACCAGTTATCTTTGTTAAAATGAAAAACTGAAAATATTTAAAAAAGAATGAAATTAATAAATTATGAGCAGTTTACTACCTTTGCCTGATTAATATGTAATCATGTAATCCATAAAAAAGTAACTGTAACCTGATTACGATAATTTTAACATGGAATTTAATCTAATTACAAGTACTCAATTTTTTAAACTGATTATGTAATCCATATTACATGCAATCCCTTACTACCCAGCACTGCTTTCCAAAACTGGAAACAACTAGCCGATGGGTTCTGCCACTAATTGAAACGTACGGCCTTTATCGAGTAGTCGTGAGTCACAAAGGTAAACATTACATCCTAAGTCGCTAACAAGTCAACTACTTTGCTGGGTGACTAGTCGGCTAGTTAAAATAAGTAGTTGTCCAAGCCCTAGATCTGGTTTTGAACAGTATCCTTCATTGTGGTTTACCTGAGTTGAAAGCCGGGCAGGGTTGGCAAGGCTCTCCGAATCCGTGCTCCGGGTTGGCGCAGCAGCATTCCGACTTTGTCACTGCTCCGGGGAACGGGCGAGAACAGGTGCCCATCTTTATGGCCCCGTAGCAGGTGGTGCGCATGTGGGTGTCAACGCACACCCGCCCATCCATGTCGATGGCAAGACCTGGCGGGCACTCACAGCGAAAAGAGCCTTCGGTGTTCACACAGCGGCCGTTCATACAGATGCCCGAAGTCTGGCATTCATCGATGTCTGTAAAAGTGAAATGAAGGAGATTGCACCGATAACATAAATCACTAGACAACGTCAATGCCTAGGATGTCAGGCGTTCGAATTCTAAGCCAGAAAGTGTCTTATGTCTTTATAATATGGGTTGCATTATCAATAAAAAGTCTGAAAAATCATCTTGCAGGAAAGCAAACTCAATTGCTCAAGGCGCTTCGCGACAGGCTGGCGTCAATGGCGAACAATCCCGAGACGCTAGAATCAATGGTGATCGACATCACTGATGTCAAACCTTCAGCTTTAAGACATGTTAGGCCAGATTTGACTTAAATGACATCATCTGAACTCGCGTCTGGGGCCCGTTCATCATTTAAGTCAATATGACGTTTGCTACTGACGTCAAAACTGCAAATATTATCAAGTGTAAGAGTTACGATGGGAAGAAGGGAAGAATTTCTAGGAATAATTACTTACGTTTTGGTCTGTTCCTCACACAAAGCTATCGTATGGCTCGAAATATAGCACATGAATTCTACAAACTACTTTAATGATACTTTTAATTAATTTTTTTGTCATTTTTGGAGCTCGACAGCCCTAGTTACTGTTTATTTTCATTATATGGAAAACAGCAGACAGGGCCTTCAGCCTAACATCCCCTTTTGTGTTCCACTAAAGAAAGAAAGTCATACGGGTTTGAAACAACATGAGGGTTAATTTTTGAGTGAACTATTCCTTTAAAGCTAAACTCACCAGTGCAATAGCGTCCGTTGGATGCCAAAGCAAAGCCAGGTTTGCAGATACACTTGAAGCTTCCATCTTCATTTATACACATGCCATTGAGGCACATGTTAGTGGTGGCACATTCATCGTGGTCTGGAGGAAATATATATATTAGGTCATTCAAATTCTAGAAAAAAGTATGCAAATGTGTGTGATTCATAGAATTGCTGTTTGAATGCTTACCGATGCAGTTCTTCCCGTCCGGACTGATTTCAAAGCCAGCGTTACAAATGCACTGGAAACTGCCATCAGTGTTCACACAGCGGCCGTTACGACACATAACCCCGTTCACAATACACTCATCAATGTCTAAAGCAACAGAAATGTATTAGTTACAACTGTCTGGCAGAGGGCGCTGTGCCACACTGAGCAAAGCCGTGCTGACTTCTGAATCTCCCATTGATGCTATTTGTGTGCTGTGACCACAACATAATATTTCAGGCAGTGACATCATAAAATGGTTCAAATGGAGGTAAGTTGCCATTATGTTTACACTTTTATTGGCCTATTCAAGCACAACAGTTCAGCTCTGTTACTGAACATATGGATTGATCACATTTTACAGAAAAAACATTGTTCTTCAAGAATACTGACTGTAAATAATATGAGCATTGCAAAGATAAGTGCTAGTTAAGGCAGTTGCTAGACATTTTCAACCCCCAAACATTTGAAACGTACACAAAAAACTAGAAACTAAAATGTAATTTGGTAAAAAAACCAATATGGAACATACCAATGCAGGCTTGCTTGGTAGGGGTACCCTGGTAACCCTCATGGCATTTGCAATGGTACGATCCTTGAGTGTTGACACAGTCTCCATTTACACAAGGGTTACTGATGCATTCGTCCACATCTGAAGAACGAAAGCAGACATTTGGAAGACCATTATAACAATTAATGAAGAATATGTTTCCAAATAACGGATAAAATGCCACAATCTGCAACTTTTGCTATGTTCAGAATGCTCAGGCCTGAGGTACAGTCATGCAATGCCATAAATCACCTACAGATGCCAGCAAAGGCCAACTTAGATGTGCATTTCCACCTCAATCCAGGAAAGAGACCTTTTCTTGTGCTGAATTCCACCACAAGATCATACGGTTGTACAAAATATATAGAGAGAATATATGCATATTTACCAATGCACTCTCCACGTACGTCCTGCCTGTAACCCATGTTGCATTCGCATCGGTAGCTTGTTGGCGTTGGAGTACAGCGACCGTTCAAGCACAGGTTGGTGAAATGCTTGCACACGTCAATGGAAGTCTCGTTTAACTCTCCTGAGAACGAACAACAAGACAGAATTAATTTTGCGCCGTTGATGGCGAAGTTGTGGGTTTGTTGACAAAGTTGGCAACTTACTGATTATGGTCCCGCCATTGCCATTTCCAATTGTGACACCACCGATGCCTCCAGAAATGTAGCCGCCACCGTTTCCGTTTTGCGATGGTAGTTTGATGCTGTATCCGTTGAATCCACCGCCGTTGAAATCGCCGCCATTGATAGTACCGCCGTGGATGCTACCACCGTTGCTGGTTCCAAAAGGAAGCCTTTGGATGCAAAGTCGCCTGTATTCGTCTACAATAAAAAAACAATGGTCACCGTCAGGAAAACCTCACAAATTACAATGTACGTAAATCGCTAAAAACATTCCAGCTGCCAGGGTCAGAAATGTACTTTTCACCACTTTTAGCCCACTTTCTTGTCCAGAATTAAAAAAGGGCATACACCGCGTTTGGTTACTACATATCTAATAAAAAAATGGGCCATTTCGTTGTTGTGTTATTTTTAATCGGAAGCTAGAGGCTAGAAGTGAACTTCAGCGGAGGTGAAGATAAATAACGACTTAAATTTCGTTCTGTTCCTCATGCAAAGCTTTCATACACTGAAAAATATTTTTTACAGAGTACTTTTGTCTTATTTTCCGGTACAAATATCTAAACACCCTTAAAACAAGAAATAATTACTTGAGAAGCAAAATGGCATAAGAAATTAAGTCTTGTTTTCGGAGAAATCTAACAAAATTTGGTGTGGTTTATGCTTAAAACAAGAAAAAAGTATTTGCCAATTTGACGAGAAAAATAAACTTGCTTTCCCTTTGAATCAAGTTTTTTTCATACCCCATTGGCAAATCCATTTTTTTTTTTTTTTTTATAAGCATAAACGTTACAAAATTGTCCTAAATTTCTCTAGAAACAAGACAAAGTATCTTTTGCCCTTTTGCTTTTCAAGTGAATGTATCTTGTTTTAAGAATGTTTAGATATTTGTACTGGAAGACAAAGACAAAAATTCTCAGAAGGTAAACATTTTTTTTGCACTGTACGTCTTCAAATATAGTGCACGAGTCATCATGTGGACTACTTTTATGGTGTATTTTTTTGGTCTTTTTGTAGCTGGACAGGCCCAGAAGATTCCCCCAAAAAACCTACCACAGAAAATATAACCGTTTGGAATACTATGAGGACATAAGGGTAAATATATTTTGTTAAATGAAAGCAACAAATTGAAGAGTTAACAGAGGACTTGGCAAACATTTAGCCCGTGCATTCTTGCGACTCACACATGACAGTGTCAAAGAGAAGACAAGAACACAAAACACACTAGTGTGAACAGGAGGCAATGAAAGAGTGTTTTATCCCGAGGGAAGATCTGAAGTCACTCTGTTGACCTGAAATGTAATTTTCTGTGAGGTATGTCTGCAGTAAGTCTTTTTTAAGAGTGCTACATAAAGGTCAAACTCTTGAACATCTGAAGAAATTCCTTTTCTGAATGTTGTTTTTGTTGTAAGGCAGTATGAGAAGTGTCATTTATAACCACTGTACTTTTAGTGTATCATGACAGGATTATGACGTACTTTAAGCGCACACCTCTGTGGTTCAAACCTGCATAAAAATACCACACAAATCTTTTTATTTTAAATAGATTTATTTTAACAAGTATTAGCTAGATTTTTTAATTTTCTTGAGAAACTTTAAGGGGTGTTTGCCCGTACAAAACACTGCCATGATGCTAGAGTGTTTTGAGTGGTTTATGTATGGAAGGATGTTGTTAGGTGGTTGGTTCTGAGTGGTTTTAAGCGTATTACTATGTGATTGCTAGGCAGATGCTTACTGGCTCAAGTCAAGAGTCAACCCCAAAGTCTCTACACTGCAAAAAGTCATTTTCTTACTCACTATTTTTGTCTTGTTTTCCAGTTAAAATATCAAAACACCCTTAAAACAAGACAAAATTACTTGAGAAGCAGAATGGCATAAGATATTAAGTCTTGTATTTGGAGAAATCTAACAAAATTTGGTGCGATTTATGCTGACAACAAGAAAAAACGTTTTGCCAATGGGGTAAGAAAAATAAACTTGTTTTCCTTCTGAATCAAGTTTTTTTTTCTTCCTAATGCTGAGTAATACTGATGCTTGCTTCTAATTCATGAAAGTACTAGTCTGTTTTTGAGGTGTTTTGTACCGAACGCACTCACCTGATCCTCTGACAGGGCACATTTCTGGAATATGTCCGAGCGCCCAACAGCGACCAGTTTCACAGCAGCATTGCATCTTAGTGTACTGACCGGACAATTCACCTGCACAGCGACCGTTCGCCAAAGACGAGAAACATGTACCGATACGTTGATCTGAAAGAGAGAAAAATGTCAGTTATGATGGTAAGATAGTCTACTACCATACTACTTGTACTATTTTTGAAGTATGCAGTATGTAAACTGTATGTAGTATGCACATTTTTTGTATGCATGAAATGAATGAACTGGAAGTTATATCAAATGTGATTTTTAACATTGTTTGATCCGACTGGCAAAACTTGGTGAACTTAAAATTATTTAAATTGTCCCCACTTATAAAACGGACTTATTTAATACACCTTCCTGGACTTTTTGCGTACGATTCATTAATGCTTCTTACTCCTTAAATATTAGTGTTCGTAATTCATCAAAATGTAAAACCATGCTCCACCAACGATTTTCATTTTTGGCTATTGTCATGAAACCTTACATAGCGAACAGCGTTTCATCATCCAAATAATTTATGATGGAAGAAATTAAGCCCCACCCTTACAAGTAAAATACGTTTAATAACGACTTTAAGACATTTCTACAAACTTTGATTTGAAAAGCAAAATAACGTATTTATTTGTAAAATAATAAATGACAATATTCGTTAAAGTAAACATGCAACGTAATAAGGTCGATGATCAACGATGTAGCATACTACTGTTTAAAACGTTTTTCATTGAATACCACATGCTATTTGACTTTTTTTTAAATATTAGAAAGTATACAGTATATACCGAACAGTATAAAGTAAGCAGGGCGCTACTATTCCATATCAAACATAGCATTAAATTCGAATTGTTTGAATAAGGGGACGTTCACACTAAAGGTGTTTTTGCTTCTATCTGCTCTGTTTAATTGTTTTTCTATGTAAACATGTGCTAGATGGACATCTTTGAGCGTAGTGCCACATCTTTTTTCAGCATTTTGCACAGGAGCTTGCGTTTTTAAAAATACTTTTCGAAACACCTGCGTTCTATTCTATTTGTTGCACTCCATATAACTTTTTTTAGTGCTAGAATGTGTTTAGTCTGAAAAGCCCCTTAGCCTATTTTAATGCCAAAACAATCATGACTAGCTTCTGCTCGTTACTGTAGCGTTTACTAAAACTATGCCCAATGAATGGTGACAGACGTCTCCAAATACCACAAATGCTTTTCTCATGAGTACAGTTGCAGTCACAGGAAGTCATGTCCATGTGTGCCCTTTACACGGTCCCCTGGCAGGAAGTTAATTATGAGGTGAGAGCTGTTAAAGTTTGAAAGAGCCACTGGAAACCAACGGCACTCCAAAAGCCCCTTGAAATGGGATTGCGATTGGTAGTTCCCCCGGTCAAAGTCGACGAGGTGGCTGGGTACATATGCGGATTTCAACAAGAAAGCACAGTGAAAGCACATTAGTGTATATGTGTGTATAAACCATGTGAAAGGGGAAAGATGGGGGTAAAAGTTGATTAACTTGGCTAATGAACCAGCAGCCTAGAATTAATCAAGTCCATGTGGAGTAATCTTAGCCAATTATGTTGGACATAAGTAGCCATTCGTCTGGTAAGTCTAGTTGCACACTCCAAACTACACCCCCCCGCCCCACCTCCAACCCCCTGGGATCGACCTGACTGGGGGGGGGGGAGCAGGGTGGGTTTTTGCAAGAGTGGTGATGGGAATGCTGGTTTTAATTGGAACCAGACCTTCCCTCTTGCCCGAATGCGAGCTTTCTTGTGTTTGTAGCTATATCGACTGAGAACGAACCTACAGTGACGAGGCATTAACGCTGATTAGCATCAGCCTAAATAACTCTAAACGGTCTGGTACTGTAAGACACAAAGCACCAGCCAAGGGGCAAAGACCAAAGATAAAGCCAAATCTTGGTTCCCAGCCGTGTAGATAGTGAAGGAAAAGGGTTTGTTTTCAATAGAGTAAGGTGTTGAGGCAACGCTAAAAGTTTCTTCAATGGTGAAAGATTTTAAGAATCATTTTTGGTTGTATAGAGTTCTTGAGGTGCTAATGGTACATTGGAGACTTAAAAACATATTGATGTTTAATTCTAGGTTCTTCAGATAAGTGTATTGGTTTCTGAGTTCTTTAAAACACCAGTAAAAGGATGGTTTTCTAAAGAACTTGTGAATAAAAAGTTCCCTGTGAAACTTACACTGCAAAAAATAATTGTCTTTCTGAGTATTTTTTTTGTCTGGTTTTCCAGTAAAAATATCAAAACATTCTTAAAACGATATATTTACTTGAGAAGCAAGTTTCTTGTTGACGTTTACGCTTATAACAAGAAAAAAAACAACAACTCTTTGCCAATGGGGTAAGAAAAAAACCTTGATTCAAAGAGAAAACAAGTTTATTTTTCTTACCCCATTGGCAAATGTTTTTATCTTGTTGTAAGTATAAACCCCACCAAATGTATTTAGATTTCTCTGAACACAAGGCTTAATATCTTATGCCATTCTACTTTTCAATTATTATTTTTTCTTGTTTTAAGGATGTTTAGATATTTTCTCTGTAAGAAAATTATTTTTTGCAATGTAGTCAACATGAAACAGCATTCAAAACCCATTTTACTTCAAGTTCACCCTCCCGAGAATTTCAGTGTATCCCAATGGAAAAACGTATTTTTCAAATCCATTGTTATTTGCTATTATTTAATTAGCGTTAAATTACCACGTTAACTATTGGCAAGTTAATAGAGCAGAAGGGCTACGTTACCTACAACAGTAGCCGAAATCAATGCTTAAATAACTATTTGGCTATTCAATGGTTAACATTATCCAACTTTTAAGGAACGTTTTTTCAAAGGTGGAGTAAATTGAAGATGAAAAACCTACACCAGTAAATCATTTACAATACGTCCAGGAACGTGTAATAAGAAAGAGCTCAATTTTGATTGCATGTTGACTTTAAAAAGGTTATCCCGTGACATCAGGCCCAAAAGCCATTCTTGGTTCCGACTGGAAGCTTTAATTTTAAGAATGAATGTCAAAATACTGAAAACAAGGCCTGACTCCAGTGTGACGGGATCCATAGGTACAGTAAACCTTTGCAGTAAATCCACTAAGGTTTCTGGGAATATATGAAGGCCACGTCAATGTGCTATGCAGGGCTGATAGCTCAAGTTTCTTTATTTGCACCCAGGGACACACCAGATCAAGAGGTTACGAAAGACAGATGGGACGGCAGTAGTGAGAAATTCAAGACGCTGTTTATAAGAGGCAGTGATATATATATATATATATATATATATATATATACAGTATATAAAGAGAGAGAGAGAGTGAGAGAAAAGAAAAGCCCAGGGCAGTATGGAGGGGCAGGAGAGGCACAAAAGCCCCCTGACAGAGTCAACAGTATCACAGCCTTGCTATACTGGAGTGCTCGCAAGAGGAAATAGCAGCCATGTGACTCATATTCACTGTTTTCTGACAATTGATCCCCCTGAGATGAGACCGTTTTCAAGTCTAGCCACTTAAACCTGTTCCCAGATCAGCCAAAACAATCTGCTCTTGACTACATGCGAACTTAAACGAAATTTTTTTGGGCCTCATTCATGAAACGTTCGTAATTGTCAAAATTGTACGTATAACCATTCTCGCGTAAATTGTCAGATTAACGAAACACGAACGAAACGAGTTTCCAGATAAATATTGCGTAAAACCATTCTTAAATAAACGCTTATATTAATGAACCATAAGCAGAAGGAATTTCCATTAAAACATTCGTAAAACCATTCTTAGGTAAATTGTCGCATTTCTGAAACACAAACAGAGCGGCTTTCCATGTAAAGCATCCGTAAAGCCATTCTTGCATGAATTGTCGCATTCATGAAACACAAGCATAACGAATTCACAAGTATAACATTCATAAAGCCATTTTTACGTAAACTGTCGCATTTATAAAAACACAGGCAAAATGAATTCACATATAAAACATTCGAAAAGCCATTCCAACGTAATTTGTCGCATTCACGAAACACGAGCAGAATGAATTTCCATGTAAACATTCGTAAAGTCATTCTTAAACAAACTGTTGCATTCATGAAACACAAGCAGAAATAATTCACATGTAAAACATTTGAAAAGCCATTCTAATGTAAATTGTCACATTTTTGAAACACAAGCAGAACAAATTTCCAAGTTTAACGTCTGTAAAGCCATTTCTTACGTACATTGTCGAATTCATGATGCACAAGCAGAACGAATTCACATGTAACACATTTAAAAAAAAAATTTTGTGTAAACTGCCACATTAATGAAACATGAGCAGAACCAATTTCCAGGTAAAAAGTTTGTAAAACCATTATTACGTAAATTGTCGAATTTATTAAACATAAACAGATTAAATTTACATGTAAATCTTTTGTAAACCATTCTTATCAAGAATCAGTTTTACGAACAATTCATTCTACTATTGTTTCATGATTGAGGCCCAGAATGTTTTATTGACAAATGACAAAACTTTGAAATAATGTACATTGACTATTCATCCACGCTCAGTCCAGCAACATGAGTTTAACAAAAAGTTAAAAAGTCTGCCTAACTAGGTAAACTTCATGATGTTACACGTCAAGCCATATGCAAAAAGGCAACAAATGAGTGACCACCAGAAAATGTTCCACAGATGATCACGTTTGTTGAGCATGCCAAGAAGATCAGAGAGAAACAATGTTTGCAAGAGTAACGTGAATGTGACATCCTTTGCCCGAGAGACTCCGATCACAGTTTTTAATTTACTTCAATTACGAATTTCTCCTACTCAAAGAAAAATGTCCAAAATTGTACATTAGAGGGCATCTGAAATGCATCCAAGCATGCAACACCTGGCTGAGAAGTCTGATTCGTTTTAGTAATGAAAAATAATGAGAAAGAAAAAAGATTCACCAGATTATATTGTAAATTGAGTCCCTGCAGAAATTCCTGCGTGGCATTTAATGACTTGGATATTTAGTTAAATGTACTCACACAGATATAAACACACTTGCCCAGGCTTGAAGTGGTTGACCACACACAGTTCATTCTCAAGAGTCATTCAAGCAACATCAAGCATGGGTCAGATTTGGCCCAGGAGTGAAGGTCAGAGGTACAAGTGTGTGCTTGCATGCATATGTGTGTTTCTGTATATGGATGAAAGAGTCTTACCAACGCATCTGGATCCATCAGCGCTGGTGACGTAACCTCGCGGACAGGTGCAGACGTAGCTGCCGGCGGTATTGGTACACTGTCCACCATCACATACGCCGGATATAGTCACGCATTCATCGATATCTGAAACACAACACAAAAACAAGATGGTTTTTTAAAAACTCTGCTTTGGTAAAAACTGTAAAAATAACGGAATTATCGCTTGTGATTTTTCAGAAACTAAACCAGTGTTCAATTTGGTTTCCAGACTAAAAATGAAGTCTTCCAGTTGAATCCAAACAGGCAGATTTGGCAGAAACATACTTGGGAACGTAGCTGTTGTCCCCAAGTGTACTTTTAACATTACTGCAGAAAACCACTGCAGCTGCAGACTGTTGCATTAAATCAAATCAGATCACGCCACCACCCTCTAACTTGGCAGAGAAACTAGAAAGACGTAAAACTCATTCATTATTTCATGTAGAATTTGTTAATCCAATCAGCTGTGCTTTTCCCAAAGTATTCCGTTGATGGATGCATTTCCAAACACGATAACTATGAATTGCATTCACAAACCTTTTGTTAGAAATAAATGCAGTAACACTGAAGAACTTTTTAGTGGTCAGAGGTTACTCTTTCATAGTTCAGGAGACTTTATGGAGTTTGTAATATGTTTCATTGCAGTATCAACCTTGTATTGGATGTTTCTCCAAAAGGTCTTAAGGAGAAATGGAAATGGACAGTTGTTGACGTACAGAAAGAGTATAGAGCTATAAAATTAACCTGGATAGCATAGCTTTGATAAGCATGTGAAGAAACATCTGAGAAGAAACATCTGAGAAGCAGGAGACTTCCAAAAAAGTCTCCATGTAATCGCACTGCCATGTTGGAGAAACAATGGAGCAACTAAGGAGATCTTATTTGTGGAACTTTGAGAG
Source organism: Myxocyprinus asiaticus (assembly GCF_019703515.2). NCBI lineage: Eukaryota > Metazoa > Chordata > Actinopteri > Cypriniformes > Catostomidae > Myxocyprinus > Myxocyprinus asiaticus. The sequence continues at coordinate 2,368,800 of NC_059392.1, read as the reverse complement.
CTGCAGCTCTAGAAGCAAGTGCATGCAAACACTTCAAAGATCAGCCTACAATCCTGGCAACAGTGTCAGCAGTTACGAATTTTCACTTGGCACCGTTCACCCTCTTATGGTTCATAACACAACTATGACCGCAAACTCAAACCGAAACTCTTGAGTGAACTACTGTAACAGATGGAAAATGTTGGTTTTTATTGTGTGTCATTCTTATATTTATGCACATGTGCAATTAGATTTTTTTTAGCAAAATTATAGTATGTAGACATTGTGTGTAGGGTTTGTCGCATGAGGAAGGATGTGGTAAGAAGATTACGAATTATTGCGCGTTTGATGAGTATGTGTGCATGTGGACCAACTTTGAGAGACAACGTCCCAAACCGACTGAGAACGGTCCTGCTGGAGTCATAAAAACCTCAGCAAAAAAAAATAAAAATAAAAATGGCTTGTCAGTGTGGCCCAAGAAAAGCCCAGACTTTACACAAGGCAGACGTGAAGTTGTATTCACAAGGAAATGTTTTCCACCTGGATAAATGGCCGCTGGTAAGAGTGTGTGTTCTGTGAGTGCCTCGGCCAAAGAAAAATCACTGTTCAGCCGAGATCACGTGTACACTGAGTTTGTGTGCATATTCATTGTGTGTGTTCAAGTCATTAGAGCCCCTTGTACATGACAAGAGAGCGTTCTGTGGTTTTGGCATTCCAGATGTAATTATTTCTTTGATCAAATGTTGATATATGGTTCACTTGCAGAGCTCGGCACTTAAATAAAGAAAAGGAGGGATAGAATACAAAAAATTAATAGTGAGGTATAAAACAGCAATGAAAACGTAATGTCTACAGCACTCTAGCGCCATTATTTCTTTTCCAAATCCATCATTTGGGTTCTTCCTCTAGAGACTCCCCCCTTGGTGGGTCTTGGATGATTGGCATTCAAAAAAAGTGAAGTCGCAGTGGGCAAACGTTTAAGAAACACTGCCTTAAGTTCTTATGATTCCAAAGGAAAACCTTAAGTTCTGTTGATGCCATAGAAGAACCATAAGTTCTTATGATTCCAAAGAAGAACCTTAAGTTCTTATTATGTCATAGGAGAACATCAAGTTCTCATGATGCCATTGGAGAACCTTAAATTCTTAAGGTGTGGTCACACATACCTTTGCACGGCGAAATTCCACGGGCGAAATACAGTCATCTCAATGGGAATCCACGCGATCGTGAATTTTGCGCAATGGACTTCCAGTGGCGAAGAATTTCCCCTCGTGGATTTCGCGAGGAGTTCAAGTTTAGTGAACTTTGCAGCAAACTTTTTCCACGTTGACCAATAGGAAGTTGCTTGGTTTGGCAGTGACCTATGAGTCACACAGCTAAACTGCATATACCCAATGGACAAAGATATACATTTTTAGCGCCGAGATTCTTTTCAACTTCACTCTGCCAAAGTAGGAAGTGCAGCATTAAAAAGAGACTGCTTGGCAGTTATTTTTTTGCTGATTTCACAGGCGCTCAGCCTCTGCCCACGCCATCTTCACCTGCGGAATTTCGCTGTGCAAAGATATGTGTGACCGCACCTTTATGATGCCAAAGGAGAACGTTAGGTCTTATTATGCCATAGGAGAACATCGAGTTCTAATGATGCCATTTAAAGAATCCAGGAGAGCTTCACACTGCTAATGGATGGTGCCTAGAACCAATACACTGACCCTGAAGAACCTATAATGTAACATCAAAAGCTTTCTTAATCTCCAAAAAAAAAAACATATAGCCAACTCAAGAAGAAATTGTTCAAGTTGGACTCATTGCTAAACCTAAGGTAATGAAAAGCACCTTTGAAAACTATTTTTTAGTGTACATGCAAACTAAAAAAATAAATAAAATAAAAAGCTTTGAAACAAGTACGAAACAGTTTCTGGCTGTTGTAAGATTAAAATTCTCTCAACCACTCCTTCAAGTCACAAACTGCCCTAGTCAGCACTAAGAGGTTTGCCTTACCTCCTCGCCTGGGGCAAGACTTTTTCCACTACTTTTTCCACCATTGTGTTGTAATTAACCACCCCCTCCCCACCCCAACAGAACTGCCACCTGGGGTTTTCCACCCTTTCATTCAGCTTCAAAGATCAGAGAGCAGTTTTCCAGTCAAACTCCAGCCGTTCAGACTCTAGTTCTGGTTGTTTTAGTGCACAGAAGATACCATGGACGATAACTGAGCATCTAATTACAGAATTCCTCAAGTTTCTCTCTAGTTTTTTTAGGTCTCTGACCTTGAGAAAATGCCTGCTTTGACCAGGCCTGCACACAAAGGTTCTGTTTCTTCTCCAAACCTTCATTTAGTCGCGGACACGTCACCTGGAATCAGAATCTGATTAGGAGTTAAGCTAATAGCCTTTATGGTTGGGATTCTCTCTGGATGACTAACTAGAAGTGTGTTCGGTCCCTACAGGTTAACATTCTTCGAGTATTGGGTGAAAATCAACCCAAACTATGACCAAAGCTACCCATGGGAAAGAAAACCATCTGAGAAACATCTGAGACAAAATTAATACATAAATAAAAGAATAAATAACTGAGAACTCAATTAGAGCCATGAATGTTAAACCTCGGAGCGATTAAATTACAAGTTGTCATCAATGTTCACATTTGAAGACATTTTTAATACTGTGATAGATAAGGAAGAACAGACATGCTGGAGCTATAATACACTATCTGTCAATCTCTCTAAGTTTTATCTAAATACCCCCCAAAGGGCAGGCTTGGTTCCAACAACTACAGACGCTCTGCTTTACAGCACGCCTGCTTGTTTTCACTCTACATTGTTTAAATTCCACTCAAGCAGGACTATCTCACATTAAAGATGACCAAGATGGAACCAAAGAGGAAAAAGTGACAAAAGTTGTGACCAAATACTTAGTCAGGCTACTGTTTAAATTAGAAAGCACACAATAGTGATTCCAGACAATATTTACTGGAGAGTTGGACCTGACACAGTCAACATGTCGAATAAATCAGCAACTCGGAAAGCTTACAGTGTCAAAGAAAAAGCCAAAACATGTCTAAACTTCTTTCCAATTATGAGCTCAGAATGAGTGATTACGAGCCTCATTCTTCGACAGTTTGTGGTTTTCGTTTTTGAATTGTGTTTGTTTAATAAGTGCATTAAGTGACGTACCTTCACACTTCTGGTTGGTCTCACTCTGCCGATGGCCTGCCGGACATTTGCACTCGTAAGATCCCACGGTGTTAATGCAGTTACCTCCAGCACATAGTCCAGGAATGGCCTGACACTCATCCACATCTAACAACATGAAGAGAAAGACAGACTATTAGCAAAAACATTGCAACCAATTCCATATCTTCTAGGACCACATCTTCAACATCTAGGACGACGAACTGTGACCTTCCATTTCCAATGTGACGATTGATACCAATTGCAATACACAATTTTTTAAGTCTCATTCGGGATTCATTATTTGACAAGACTGCTGAAAATGTACATTTTTACACAAAATTTGACTATGCAAAAAAAATGAAATAAATACAAATCAGGATAATTAGCTTTATTCAAGAAACATGAGAAGAATGAACTTCTGTTGAAACTGTTCGTAAAATCATTCTTACGATAACGGTCACGTTTAACTCAATATGACAATTTACGTAAGAACAGAGTTTTGAACAATTTACACAGAAATTCGTTCTGTTTGTTGCATGAAAGAGGCACAAATATACACACAATGTGTACTGAGTTCATTTGACAACAATGTAGCATACTACTTTTTGAAACATATATACATGCACACTGCATATAGTTTAACATACAATTTTAACTCCAGCCAGGTCTCCTAAGCAACCAAATTGGCCCGGTTGCTAGGGAGGGTAGAGTCACATGGGGTAACCTCCTCGTGGTCCCTATAATGTGGTTCGTTCTCGGTGGGGTGCGTGGTGAGTTGAGCGTGGATGCCGCGGTGGATGGCGTGAAGCCTCCATACGCGCTATGTCTCCGTGGCAACGCGCTCAACAAGCCACATGATAAGATGCGCGGGCTGATAGTCTCAGAAGCGGCAACTGAAATTTGTCCTCCGCCACCCAGATTGAGGCAATTCACTATGCAACCACAAGGACTTAAAAAGCACACTGGGAATTGGGCATTCCAAATTGGGTGAAAAAGGGGAACCCACCCCCCCCCAAAAAACCCCATACAATTTTAACAAAAAAAGTTGTCAGTATACAGTAAAGCATAATCTGCACAGTATGCAGTAAGCAGTACGCTAGTATTTAATTCCAAACATCGCCCCTGTTGTACCTTGTCAGGTCATCAAACACAACTGTAATGAAAACAAGACATTTTGCTTCAAGTAAAATGCTATGTTTCAACTCCAGGCTTTGGCGTCTTACTATCTAGCAAATCAAGCACTGAATTGACCATGAGAGAACATGGAAACTCTATCTCAATCAAAAACATTGAAGAAAATGTCTAATAACTAATAAGAAGTAAATACTAATAACTATGACAGCAGCATCTAAACCTCTTGAATTTGAGACCCAGTATGGATTTCGCTTTGGTTCCTCAAAGATTTTTGTAGGTGTTTTCTTTGAGAGCGTGGAAGACATTTGTCATTCCCACAGACTTTGCTCTCATAATTTTGCTCTTTGTTAGCTCACAGTCTGGGCATTTAGTCATCACATGAACTCATCAGCCTTCGACTTCATAACACAGCTAGAGATCTGTGGTCCTGTCTGAATTGGACAGATTTCTGGAAGGACTTCTGGATGGCAGTTACTTGTCAGAAATAAAATTGGAATTATGCAATCATCTGTCACAGCACCACAGAAAACATAATTTTCCTCACGAGCAACTTCAATCCTTTGCTGTCATAGGTCATGAAGAGCTAATACAAAACGTGTAAAAAATCAAAAGCCACAACATGTATGTTATATCTAATACCAACTAAGCTCTTAAAAGAAGTATTCCCTGTAATCTCAGAACCTCTTCTTAATATTATTAACTCCTTGCTATCTTTATGTCCCAAGAAACTTTAAAATGGCAGTTATCAAACCGTTTATTAAGAAGCCACAGCTAGATCCTGGCGAATTGGCTAGTTACAGACCGATTTCAAATCTCCCGTTTATGTTGAAAATACTAGAAAAGGTAGTGTCCTCCCAACTATGTTCATTTCCACAGAGAAATGGTATATATATATGAACAATTTCAGTCAGGATTTAGGCTCCATCACAGTACAACTGTGCTTATCAGAGTTACAAATTACTTGCTCTTATCATCTGATCACGGCTGCATTTCTCTTCTAGTGCTTTTAGATCTTAGTGCTGCCTTCAACAAGATAGATCACGACATTCTCTTGAATAGGCTGGAGAATTATGTTGGCATTAGTGGACTTGCATTAGCATGGTTTAGGTCCTATTCATCAGACCGCTACCACTTGTAGATGAGGAAATGTCAAATCAAACAAAAGTTTAAGTATGGAGTGCCACAGGGATCAGTTTTAGGGCCTCTGCATTTCTCCTTATAAATGCTTCCCCTGGGAGATATTATCAGGAATCATGGAATAAGTTTCCACTGTTATGCTGATGATAACTAACGTTATATTTCGTCTAAACCTGACAAAATTAGCAGAGTGTATCAATGAAATCAAAGATTAGATGGCCAGAAATGTCCTTCTACTCAATTCCGACAAAACAGAGGTACTAATTATTGGACCAAAAACCTCTAAAAATAAGCTGCTAAAATATAATTTGACTCTCGATTGATGTACTATTACGTGATCTTCTACAGCGAAGAACTTAGGTGTTATATTTGATAACAATCTGTCCTTTGAAAATCAAATGTCCAATGTTTGTAGAACAGCATTCTTCCACCTCATAAATATTGCTAAGTTATGACATATGCTCTCTGTTGCTGATGCCGAAAAACTAATTCATGCGTTCATGACCTCAAGACTAGATTATTGTAATGCATTACTGGGAGGATGTCCAGCAAGTTCAATAAATAAACTTCAATTGGTTCAAAATGCAGCTGCCAGAGTGCTGACTAGAACCAAGAAATATGATCATATTAGCCCCATTTTATCGTCGTTACATTGGCTATCTGTTAAATGTCGTCTTTTTTTGTCAACTACATACACAGCTTTGAATGGTCTAGCTCCGCAGTACTTAAGTGACCTTCTACCACGCTATATTCCATCACATTCATTAGGATCACAAAATTCTTAATAGTTAATAGTTCCTAGAATATCAAAATCCACAAAAGAAGGTAGATCCTTTTCCTATTTGGCTCTGTTCGGCATGCAGACACACTCACTCAGTTTAAGTCTAGACTAAAGACTCATCTATTTAGCCAGGCATACACCTAATTTATCCATCAACTCACAATTAGGCTGCTTTAGTTAGGTCTGCCGGAACCAGAAACACTTCTCAGAAACATTTCTCATAATTTATAACTCTGCAATAAAATGAATGGCATCTATGCTAATATTATTCTATTTGTTTCCCTGTCTCAACCTCGGGATTCATATCCTGCCGGTTGAACTGCAATGCACCTCACTGATCTCTGCCTGCATCACCTTGGTCTATTGATGGACTACACTCTTAAAATGGAATACATAGACTATAATTTAAATGCCAACAAAAGCCTTCATCAGCCAACTAACAAAGGACAATGCATCTATGTGAACTTCTGCAGTTAATCCAGGATGAACTTCAAAGTCATTAGTCATTAATCTTACAGTTCATACAAAATCTTTGGTAAACACTGGCCCTTAACACTTACTTAGTTTACTCATTTTAAACCATGACTTGCACTGCACATAAGTAACTAATATTGGCATTATATTCATGTTGTTTAGTCAGAGGGGAACTGACCCCCACAGTGAGTCTGGTTTCTCCCAAGATTATTTTTCTCCATTAATCAACATCTTATGGAGTTTTGTGTTCCTTGCCACAGTCGCCTTCGGCTTGCTCACTGGGGTTATAAATACAATTATTATTTAACTATTTAATTATTTATATTTATCCACAATTCACAATCATATTTAATCAAACTACACAATGATAACTCTAAGACTTCATAGATATTACAGTTTCATTTTCTGTTAATGCATGATTTTCTGTAAAGCTGCTTTGTAACTATGTGTGTTGTTAAAAGCACTATACAAATAAAATTGACTTGACTTGACTTGTCTGGCACAAACACTGCTAACATCAAGCCAGGCCTATTATCCAATGCCTGTGATGGATTTCTTATTCCTACCCTGTATTTTTATCGTAAACATTGATACTAGGCATGGGTCACGATGGGCGACTAGCCGACTTTTTTTCTGTAGTTTTGATATTTTTAGTGGTGGTGCTTTAATTAGCACACTGTGCTTTAGCTGTAAGGCTTCTTTTTTTTCACATGCCATTATGTCTTGCACATGGTCGAACGCTCAGCCTTGTAAAGTATACTCTTTTGACCATGAGCACATATGGACGCATTCTAAGATTGCACACTATGACTGCTTTGTGATACTCTTTAGTAAAGTCAACTCAAGGCACATGCACAGATGACCCATATAAGTACGCAAGTCTGTTGACTGCAAACGATAAAATTTATGTCTAGCGTAGGGGCACGTGGAAAACCGAAGTACATCCTCTTCAAAGCAACGATGCTACAGCTATACACAATTAGACAGAAGTCTTAGGCTGTTGTGTTGCGTCTTGTGCTGCTTTTTGAGTGTCCCATCACTACACTGCACAAAATAATTTTCTTACGGAGTATTTTTGCCTTGTTTTCCAATAAAAATATCTAAACAGTCTTAAAAGGTAAATTTACTTGAGGAGCAAAATAATGTAAGACATTAGGTCTTGTTTTCAGAGAAATCTAACACAATTTTTTAACATTTATGCTTTTAACAAGAAAAAACTATTTGCCAGTGGGGTAAGAAACAAAGACTTGATTCAAAGGGAAAACAATGTAATTTTTCTTCCCCCATTGGCAAAAAGGTTTTTCTTGTTTTAAGCATAAACTGCACCAAATTTTCTTAGATTTTTTTCAGAAAACCAGACTTAATATCTTGTGGTTGTTGTTTAGATATTTTTACCGGTTAAAAAGACAAAAAGATTTTTTGCAGTGGAGCATTGCACTTTCAAAGTGCCATTAAAAGTTAAAAAATAAAATAATCCAACTTTCAAAAAACGCATCACGAACCTCTGCATTCTGTTTTTAATTCCGTTGCGCTACATCTAGCTGTTTTTCGAAAACAAGAACATGGCTTATGTAAACCCCCCCAAGGAAATGCATCCAATCATGTTCAGGTGAACTCAAAACCTGCCTAATTATACAGGGCTTCCGTAAGACTGTTTAGTCGACAAGTTGTTCAGGCGACCCACCAACCCAGTCTCCAGGCCTTCAACCTGCATCCAATAAGCACCAAACCATTGGTTCTGTCTTCTAATATAGCCCTAAAATAGTCTCTCCTATTAAATGCCACTGAATACAAAGAGACACTGGAAAGCTCAACGTATGGTACACAAATCCTTCAGCTCAAACGTGCACATGTGTGTGCTTTGTACTTCAGCCAGAAGGACTTTTCCAAAAGCTCTCTGTCTTTGGTTAAATCCAGGCCAGACTTAAGAGCTTTCTCTGGTGTTGGATATTGAAGAGAGGAGAAACATATTTAAGTTAAAGAGGAGCCACTTAGCTCTTTCTTGAAAGGCATTTCTAATCATTGAGAGGAAATTCTAGGGAGTTTTTGGGATGATATGTAAAGTCAGGGTGGCATTTGGTATTTTGGCACACAGAATGTTCTCGTGGGAAGGAACTGGAAGCAACTGGACTTTCTGAGCTAGGTTTTTTCCTTAATAAACGGCTAAGGAATACTTGCTTCTGATTAGTCAGTGTGGCTGTCTCTGTCTGTGGCTCTGTCTGTCAGTAAGCCAATAATTGTAAATAAATGTGACAAGCCACAAAGTCATCCCATTTAAAATGGTCTTCATGGAAGTCATCTAAATATTTGTCACTACTATCCAACACAATGGCAAGTGTCTTCATACTTGGACATGGTCTGGAGCATTGGTATGATTTACCTTACAAGGGTCATGACTGCTCTCAGTGTCCTCTGGCCCATCAGGCTGGTCATTAGGGCAAGAATTTACAAACATGTGAACCAGACACTAAGAAGCAAAGATTGCTGTTTTTATAAACGCTTACTGGAATGTTGATGCAGTGCTGCTGTAACTATTTTTTCTCTCTCTCTATAAATGTCTGTCTGTCTATCACAGGTTGGCACCAACAACGGGCACACCGTCATTCTCACCTTGGCATGCACCAGTCCGAATGTTGGGTATGAAACCCCTCCGACAAGGGTGCGGCTGGGCAGGGCACATTTCACACGGGTGACCCCATGCTCGCCCGATGGTTGCACAGCACAGCGTCTTGGTGCACACAATGCCGCTCAGTTGACCCTGGCACATTTGGTTGTTGACCTGGGTGAAGCAAGGCCCGGTCCGGTAGTCTGAAAAAGGAAGAGAGAGGAAGAATTTAGCAGAACACCAATAAATTTGCCTGCTGTGTAATTGATTAATAAAACATTACTGTGGCAAGGAGGAGGGCGGGGCCGGGCCGTGATGACGCATGCCCGGCCGCCTTTATCCCTCTCATGGGCTTGATTAGCCTGATTAGGGGCCGAGCGTGCGTCATCACAGCCCGGCCCCGCCCTCCTCTTTGCCACAATTACATCGAAACATGCCACAGCAGTTTATTCATACAATGAAAAAGCCTGCCCTTGGGTAACTCTGCTAAAAAAAAAAACAGCCTACAGTCGTTGGCTCATCTTAGCTAGTTTAAGGTGGTCTCCCATATTAACCAAGCTGGAATTAATTTAGTTTAGTTGTCCAGCCAGCTAGTCACTCAGCCTGACCAGCTGACAATTGCCCAAAAACCCACTTAAACTAGCAAACCAGGCCACCCTGGCCAGGCTAAGGCCGGTTTAAGCTGTTTTATATTCAGCAGGGAAAATACAGTTGAAAAACACTTATTACAAACATCTTAAACCAGCCTAAGCTGGTTTGCTGGTCTTAGCTGACCACCGTGCTGGTTTCCACTGGTCCTACTGGTCTAGTTTGATGGTTTAGAGGGGTTTGGGGAACAGATTGTCTGGCTTAGTCAGCTGAAAACCAGCTTGGCAGGCTGGGATACCAGTAAAACCAAGTTAAAACAGCTGAGACCAGCAAATCACGATAGGCTGGTTTAAGCTATTTTTTTCAGCAGGGTCTCGTTTCATTTTCCAAAATTTGTCAAAGCATTTCAATTATTCGACAAGACAAGCACTAATATACATTATGACATGCAACTGAGAAAGTACGGCCACAACAAATCACATTAACGCTTGATAAAGAAAGCAAAGAATGATGGCAAATTCATCTTCTCCACCACACAGCTGTTTCTCAAGCATTCCCATACTGGAGATTGGTCTGGGAATGTTCTAACAGTGGTGCTCTTTCACTCTCACATAATGGGATAACTAGATAATGAGTAAGAAATTGCTGGGTTTCATCAATAATGGCAATTTCAATGACAAACTATCTTGTTTTGGGGTGAGGTTGAAATCGTTAGGCACAGACTGAAATAGACCTTACTAAGAGAGTTTTGATGGTTTTGCCAACAGTTTCTTCTTTGTGCTAATTGCCAATCGAGACAACTTAATCGCGCTAATGATATTTTGCATATCAAACAAACCATCTTGACACTAAAATAAACTGTGTGAGCACTCGGAAATCATTTGCATTTAATAAAACATTTAAACCAATACAAATGCTTTCCTGCTGAATGAAAACAGCTTTTACTAGACTAAGCTTGTTTGAGGGTCTTAGCTGGGCTCTCGACCTGGTCAGGCCAGTGTGGTTTGCTGGTTTTAAAGGAGTTTTGGGGACTTGTCAGTTGGTAAAGCTGGGAGACCAACAGAAGACCAGTTAGACCAATTGAGGACCAGCTTGTCCAAGTTAGGAGACCAGCTAGAGCATTTTAAACCAGCTACCTCTAGACCTGGTCAAGCTGGTATGGTAGAGGGGTTTGGAGCACTTTTCAGCTGGTAAAGCTTGAAGACCAGAAGACAGACTAGCTAAACCAGCTTGGCCAAGCTGGGAGAGCAGCCAGACCAACTTAGGATCAGCTGAAGACCAGCTTGGCGAGACTGGAAGACCAGCTAGATCATCTTAAATCAGCTTAGACCAGCAAACCATTTTAGGCTGGTGTATGCTGTTTTTTTCAAGCGGGGGCAGAAAGACACGCTTAGACCTCCATGAATGGACTAACATGGCCATGCTGTTTAACTGCAAAAAACAACCAGCATGCTTTCAACCAACATGGTCTTTCAGATAAAATTTGTTGACAAAGAAAGTCATGCTGGTTAAGATAGTTAAGAAGCCTGATAGGGACACCAGCACACCAGCATCAATCCAAAACATAATATATACTGGTGATCAGTAATGCTGGTCTTTTCAACAGGGATTGTAAGTAGTATTGCTCCTTTAGTGACTTTGCAAGTGATGCAAAAGATAAATCATATATCCCCACCCAAGAGACGAGGAAATATGGTATTAAGAAAGTAGGTCAACAGAAGACAAAAAGGGAGAATTTCCCCTTCACGTGTTAAAAGCCTTTTGCTGTCCCCCCGTCCTTCCTCTATCCTGTGCCCCCCCCCAACCTGACCATTCTTCCAGGACGATTTGAGTCCAGGAATGTGAGTCCTCTCCAAGTAGAGGCAACCCACTGCTAGCATCCTATGCACATCTGGGACTGATTAACTGCGCCTGGTTGGAACTACACAGTGACAAGTGAAGCCCCAGATATGTCCATGCGTATCCAATACTCAATTCATCAGCCTTTCTAGATCTCCCTTTGAATTCCACTGTTAGTTATGATATTTACAGAAAAAGTCTGTTTGGCCTTAGTAAAATGAGTAGACGTAGAAGCCCTACACTGAGGGTACATAGACATCAAGATCACATGTTGCTTGGCAATGGAAGCCAATCTGAAGAAGGAACTGAGATGAGAACAGGCTGCCATGAGAACATCCTGCAAACTGCTCAGGTCTGTCTGACAACCCTTTGATCTGCAAGGAAACTGGAGCCCTGAAGTCTGAAAACTCTGGCCAACATCAGTCGAAAGACGTTACCCTAATCAAACCGGCCAAGATCAGCACAGCTCAGTCTGTACGTGCACACGGCATAAGAATAACACAGTGCAACATGGTAGGGCAAAAACTAAAGACTGGAAGCCTTCGAGCTCACTTAAGGGGCCATTTAGACCAAACACGTTCTTGTGCTAAAAAAGTTTATACACAGCGCAACAAATATAACAGAGCGCAGATGTCTTGAGTTGCATTTTAAAAGTTCAATATGCTGTCTAAAGATGCTGCGCTCCTACTTTAGATGCTTAAAAAACAGCAAGACATGGAGTTATGGTCAAAATCTTCCATAATGGACTAGACTGCAATCTCGCAACAACACATTTAAGATCTGCTAGGCGAGGCAAGGCTGGTTAACCCCAAAGTCTTGTATGCAACTAGACCTTATTTCCCAGAAACAAATACACTCATTTACCCCAGAAGCTGAGATGTGCTGGTTATGTAGACAACATTCGGATGTAATTTTGCCTTGATTGCAGTTCGAGTGCCTTGTCAAATCAAAACCATTCACCAACACCCTCTTCCCGCAAAACACTCACTCACGTCTCCTTTGCATTTAGTCACCACCACATTTGTGTGCCAGTGACCTATGCCAACTATTTCTTCTTTCACATAACATCCACGATTAACTTGAATCATGACTCCGGGGGGAAAAAAACTCAGAACGTTACTAATGCATGGGATTCACAGTTGTGCAGGGACTGGCACAAAGTTGTGTGTGGTGTAATTTGATAAAGGAACTCTGGTTGTCTTCACAGTCTAAAGACTAGGCATGTTTTTATCATCTCCTAATGCAAATGGACCGAAAGAGATAGCCTGTCGTGAAAGACCTTCTAAAAATGAAAAATCAGCCAAAGGGAAGTTAATCTAGTCTGGAACGCCAAGCCTCGGGGGACCAGCTGTGCAATTAATGCAGGTGGAAACCTGAAGCGCAGCCAAAAACGTGCTCCACGGTCAGTGACTGGGAAAAGTGTCTCCGCTTTGTGGTGACCTTCTTTAATTTAACCAGAGTGTGCATTGAGATAAGGAAACGGCCAAGAAATATGTTTTCACTTCATGGGAAAAGCAGAGGTTCGTTCACGTAGGTCAGAAGGAAAAAAGTCTTGAGACGAGGAGGTGAAAGGAAACAATAGCTGTTCAAGCATTCGAGGGAAAAGCTTTGATGTTTCCAGGGCTGACCAACAAACACTTTTACTCCACAAAGACTTACAGTACGGCTAAACAGAAGAGGCAACGTCTTCAAATCTATCTTATATCTTGCACACGACCAGCAAGCCAAGGATTTTGTGGTTTTATGACTTACAAATGAGTAATTCTTCAGTCCATGGCCTTCAGTTGATTCATCCATACTCTTTTGGTTTCGGAATGACTAGTAATGCTTTATTGCAAATACTGATCGCACTGGTGGCAAAAAAAGATTGTATATTAAGGGTTCCAGAGAGGCCAATGACAATGGCTTTAGTTTCAGATGTGAGATCGCATTTATAGGAATAGACTGCAAATTAAATACTATGCATAGCTTTCTTCGGTGGAGACCAGAGTGAGTGTTAACACAGAGCACATGTCCCCGCACAGAAAATGAATTCGATGTTTGAGGCTGACACCATTCACACCGTTAACTAGTTAAACTGCCTATATTATCTGTACCAAGTACATAGCTGTGCTTGCGTTTTGTACGTAGAGCTATTCCGCAGATGACTGACTTTCTAAAAACGCACGCCAACTATTGAGCCGGACAACTGATTTTGTCGTCTGTCAGGATCTTATTTCTTTGTTTCTGCATTTTTTTCTTAGAAGATGGTTTGTAAGGACCAAACAGAAAGATTCCTGCAAACACTGGATCTATTGCGCAAATGCATCATCATTTGGAAACATTCGTTTTTTTAATTGGCCACGGGATTACAAGATTTATAAATAGGCGTGACTCATAAGGGATTCACACTTGTTGGAACAAAGAAAAAGGGAAAGCACTCATCTCAGAGGGTTCCTAGTTCAGAAAAAAGGATCAAAATTGAGTGCTTGTGCTCTTTTATTGACTTCAGCAGACAGGTGTGTGCCAAAGTCTCAAGTAAATTTATTTCTGTTAACAAATGCACGCTTGGCCGACACTTGTTGAAGTTAAGCCGAGTTAATGGACCGAGACAGCGGACACAACTGCAGAATTTCTGGGCTTTAATTATGGTTACTTCACTCTGAAGTCCTCAAAGGTTTTAAAGTTAACATTGTAGTAACGTTTTTTTCTTCTTCTTAAATTTAATTGTTTTTAACGTGAACTGTGGTGGATTGTTATTTACTCTCAGTTTTTGGTCATTTTTCAGAAAGTGGACATAAAAACACTTTGAGATTCATGTGAAGATATTGAGACATATTCCACACTTTAACTTCAACAAGGAAAGAATATATACTGTGATTTATCTGTCTGTCTGTCTGTCTGTCCATCTATTTGTCCATCCATCTGTCTGTCTTTCCATCTGTCCATCTATTTGTTTGTATGTCTATATCTATCTATCCACCTATCTATCTATCTGACTGTCTGTCCGTCCGTCTGTCTGTCCAACTGTCTGTCTGTCTATCTATCTATCTGTTTCTGTTTGTCTCTCTATTTATCTGTCTGTCTTTCAGTCTGTCTATCTATCTGACTGTCTTTTGATCTGTCTATTTATCTGTCTGTCTGTCTTTGTCTGTGTGTCTGTCTGTCTATTTGTCTGTCTGTCTGTCCATTTATACCTGTATGTCTGTCTATATATATGTCTGTCTATTTATCTGTCTGACTGTCTGTCCATCTGTCTGTCTGTCCAACCGTCTATTTATCTGTCTGTATGTCTGTCTGTCTTTCAGTCTGTCTATCTATCTATCTATCTATCTGTCTGTCTATCCGTCTGTTTCTGTTTGTCTCTCTATTTATCTGTCTGTCTTTCAGTCTGTCTATCTATCTGTATGTCTGTCTTTGTCTGTGTGTCTGTCTGTCTATTTGTCTGTCTGTCTGTCTGTCCGTTTATATCTGTATGTCTGTCTATATATATGTCTGTCTATTTATCTGTCTGACTGTCTGTCCATCTGTCTGTCTGTCCAACCGTCTATTTATCTGTCTGTATGTCTGTCTGTCTTTCAGTCTGTCTATCTATCTATCTATCTATCTGTCTGTCTATCCGTCTGTTTCTGTTTGTCTCTCTATTTATCTGTCTGTCTTTCAGTCTGTCTATCTATCTATCTGTCTGTTTGTCTATCTGTCTTTCCATCCGTCTGCCTATTTATTTGTCTGTCTGTCTTTGTGTCTGTCTGCCTATCTATCTATCTGTCTGCCTATCTATCTAGCAGTCTGTCCGTCCATCCATCTGTCTGTTCAACCATCTATTTATCTGTCTGTATGTCTGTCTGTCTTTCAGTCTGTCTATCTATCTTTCTGTCTGTTTGTCTATCTGTCTTCCATCCGTCTGCCTATTTATTTGTCTGTCTGTCTTTGTGTCTGTCTGCCTATCTATCTATCTGTCTGTCTGTCCGTCCATCCATCTGTCTGTCTGTCCAACCGTCTATTTATCTGTCTGTATGTCTGTCTGTCTTTCAGTCTGTCTATCTATCTTTCTGTCTGTTTGTCTATCTGTCTTCCATCCGTCTGCCTATTTATTTGTCTGTCTGTCTTTGTGTCTGTCTGCCTATCTATCTGCCCCCTATCTATCTATCTATCTATCTATCTGTCTGTCTGTCTGTCCGTCCGTCCGTCCAACTATCCATCTATCTACCTATCTGTCTGTTTCTGTTTGTCTCTGTATTTATCTGTCTGTCTGTCTGTCTGTCTATCTATTTGACTGTCTTTCGATCTGTCTGTCTATTTATCTGTCTGTCTATCTATCTGTATGTCTGTCTTGGTCTGTGTGTCTGTCTGTCTATTTGTCTGTCCGTTTATATCTGTATGTCTGTCTATATATCCGTCTGTCTAAATATCTGTCTGACCAGGGCTGGAGTGGGATTCATATTCAGCCCGGGATGCCATGTCCAAGTCAGCCCACACCCAAAAGGGGGGTTGGAGGTGAAGATGATAACAATAAAACAAGATCACAGCAAAAATATGCAATATATGTAATTACCTGAAAATTATTGAAGCTCTCCATGTCATTATACCACATACGGCATTCACTAAGATTTTCACTTTGTCATAAGACATCATTGTATGTGTTGTAAAAATAAGTGAATGTTAAAGGGATATTTGATCATTTCCTCACCCTCATGCCATCCCAGTTGTGTATGACTTTCTTTTGCAGAACATGAATGAAGATGATGTTTAGAAGAACTGTTGGTCCATTCAATGCAAGTAAATGAGAAGCAGTGAGAAACAGATCAATAATTAAGTCATTTTTTTACTATAAATCTCCACTTTCACTTTCATAAGCTCTCTTCTCTCTTAAGAGTTCTTCTTCTGTTTTTGGTGATTTACATAAGCATATCGCCCCCTACTGGGCAGGGAGGAGAATTTAGAGTAAAAAAAACAAAACTTAAATATTGATCTGTTTCTCACCCACACCTATCATATCACTTCTGAAGACATAGATTATACCACTGGAGTTGTATGGATTACTTTTATGCTGCATTTATGTGATTTTTATACCTTATGAGTTCTGATCACCATTCACTTGCATTGAAAGGACCAACAGAACTGAGAAATTCTTCTAAAAAGCTTAATTTGTGTTCAGCAGAAGACAGAAAGTCATACACATCTGGGATGGCATGAGGGTGAGTAAATGAGGAGAAAAATTTGTGGGTAAACTAAGTTTATTGTAAAGATTATCTAGGCACATAATAACACTATAGAACTGTAAATGTTTATAACTCTTTCAGGCTCACACTTTAAATGGTCAGTGCTTTCTATTTTAGATAATTAAAATAGCAACAGATCCAGTGAAACAATTAAGGTTGAGTGACTGTTTTTACTTTTTTACATGCCATTCAAAAACGTGGCAATTTACAATGATAAGAGTGAAATAAAAGACAAAAAATAACACATTTGTACTTTTCTTTTACTTGGAATGTCAATGTTCAGGACAAAGGCAAAATGGTTACTGTCTCTTTAAGAGGGTTTTTTCGCATTATACAACATTGAAGGCATTCTGCGCAGTTTGTTTCGTTGAGTTTAATCTTTTGAGAGCTGTAAAGTCCCATTATTTTCTTACCGTGTCGTGCTGTTGCATCTGTATTCATTTACTTTAAGTATTCTGTTATTTTGTGACAAAAAATAATTTTGCTATTATCATTCTGCACTGCTAGGGAAGAGGATTTCAGAGATTAATACAGTCAGTATTAAACTTGTGATGATCTTGTAGGCTACCTGAAGCACGTTCATCCATTCAGCTATTAGTAGCCTATCTGTTCTCGATGGATCTTCCGTGATCCTTCCCGTGCTGTCAAGTGAAGCACATCGGTTTCGTCTCTCACAGGCAATTCTCTCATTTGTTTGGGTGTGAGATGATAAAATACAGACTGCATCCGCTATATAGGAACGCAATTCTGATCCTTTAAATACCAGATGTTACGGACTTTTGGCAATTGTTATGCGACATATGATGAAAGTTTGTCAATCAACATGCGGACCTAACCGGCCCAATTTTTGACCGGCCCAGCGGGAATTCTCCCGATCTTCCCTACTGCCACTCCGGCCCTGTGGTTGACTGTCCATCCGTCTGTCTGTCCAACCGTCTATTTATCTGTCTGTATGTCTCTCTGTCTTTCAGTCTGTCTATCAATCTATCTGTCTGTTTGTCTATCTGTCTTTCCATCCATCTGTCTGTCTTATCCATCTGTCCATCTATTGTGTTTGTATGTCTATATCTATCTGTCCGCCTATCTATCTATCTGTCTGTCTGTCCATCCATCTGTCTGTCCAACTGTCTATCTATCCATCTGTTTCTGTTTGTCTCTCTATTTATCTGTCTGTCTATCCGTCTGTTTCTGTTTGTCTCTCTATTTATCTGTCTGTCTTTCAGTCTGTCTATCAATCTATCTGACTGTCTTTCGATCTGTCTATTTATCTGTCTGTCTATCTATCTGTATGTCTGTCTTGATCTGTGTGTCTGTCTGTCTATTTGTCTGTCTGTCTGTCTGTTTATATCTGTATGTCTGTCTATATATATGTCTGTCTATTTATCTGTCTGACAGTCTGTCCATCTGTCTGTCTGTCCAACCGTCTATTTATCTGTCTGTATGTCTGTCTGTCTTTCAGTCTGTCTATCTATCTATCTATCTATCTGTCTGTCTATCCGTCTGTTTCTGTTTGTCTCTCTATTTATCTGTCTGTCTTTCAGTCTGTCTATCTATCTGTATGTCTGTCTTTGTCTGTGTGTCTGTCTGTCTATTTGTCTGTCTGTCTGTCTGTTTATATCTGTATGTCTGTCTATATATATGTCTGTCTATTTATCTGTCTGACTGTCTGTCCATCTGTCTGTCTGTCCAACCGTCTATTTATCTGTCTGTATGTCTGTCTGTCTTTCAGTCTGTCTATCTATCTATCTATCTATCTGTCTGTCTATCCGTCTGTTTCTGTTTGTCTCTCTATTTATCTGTCTGTCTTTCAGTCTGTCTATCTATCTATCTGTCTGTTTGTCTATCTGTCTTTCCATCCATCTGCCTATTTATTTGTCTGTCTGTCTGTCTTTGTGTCTGTCTGCCTATCTATCTGTCTGCCTATATATCTATCTGTCTGTCCGTCCGTCCGTCTGTCTGTCTGTCCAACTATCTATCTATCTATCTATCTGTCTGTCTGTCTGTCTTTCTATCCGTCTGTCGATTTATTTGTCTGTCTGTCTATCTGTATGTCTCTCTTTGTGTCTGTCTGCCTATCTATCTGTCCGCCTATCTATCTGTCTGTCTGTCCAACAGTCTATTTATCTGTCTGTATGTCTGTCTGTCTGTCTTTCAGTCTGTCTATCTATCTATCTATCTGTCTGTCTTTCCATCCATCTATTTCTCTATCTGTCTCTCTGTCCGAACGTCTATCTGTCTGTCTTTCTGTTCGTCCGAATGTCTATCATTTATTTTGACTAATGGTTTGGTTTGACACTTTTACTACCGTTTACAGACAAGCAAGAGCTTTTAGGGTTAGTTTGCTGAAGAATGTGGTTGGGTGGCCAGGCAAGTAGCTGCCGGGGGCATCTGGTGTACCATGGACGACACTCTCAGTGTAAAGATCAGATTGTTTGTGCTAGTCCAGGCCTGGTTGTGTATACACAGCTGGGGTCTCCATTTCTTAGAGAACACCTTCCAAACTTCACCCCCGCCTTCTCGTTCTTGTCAGAAAAGTCCACAGAAATGCTCCCTTGTCATTTCCACCCTACTTTATCAGCTGCCAGATGTCTCCCAAACGTTTCTCCTCCCTTCATGGTATTTTCAAAGGGAACCGGCCCACGATTGCACAAGGGGGCTTCATGACGGGTAGGTTTATAGGGTAAGACAGACAGATGAGGGTGGGGTAACAAAAAAAGGGGTTAGGTATTCGGTCTAGCGTACCTCAGGGCATCCTTCTTCCACAATTCACACGGCCTGATGGGAACGGTGTCTTTACGGTCCTCTCAGTCTGTCATTTTCTCATAACACCAGCCAAAGATTTTATCTCTGATAGAGTGTCTCGGCACCCACGAGGGAGGCTTTTCGTTTTTTTTCACCCAGATTACCTCATTGTTCCAGCGCTGAGAGATGTGGCCACAATGTAAACTGTAGCATTAATTTCACACTATTTTTCAGCCCGCCTCAATGCTAAAGTACTGTACATTACTCTCCCAGAGCGTATCTGGGTCACGGCATTGCATTTACAAAACGTGTGGTCTTAAACACGGTAAACAATGATATTCTCTGAGCGAACTGTGTATTCACATGACCTTTTTGATGGTCATCTATATTCCTATATAAATTCTTTAGGTATATATTCAGTAAATGTGTTTCCATGGAAGTTCATATTCTAAGGGCCCTTAGGATATTGCACACAAGTATTGAACTATTCCTTTAAGAGTTACACAACACAACAAGATGAAGAATCGTGGTAGCTTACCTCTCTCGCACTGAGGCCCAGTAAAACCGTACACACAGGCACATCTGTTGGGCCCGATACAACGACCGCCATTTTGACATCCATTCTCACACACAGCTGCACAAAGAAAAATTGATAAAATGTATGTCAGTGTTTATGTTTTCACTGCAAAAACATTCTTATGTTCTTAATTAGAGTTTTAGTGATTTTTTTAGTAAAACAAAGAAAATAAATCGACCTGAAAAGCAACATTTTCTACGACATTTATATACAAGTCTACATTTCTTGGACAGTTTAGCTTCTTAGATTTATTTACTGGAAAATAGGACAAAAATACTTGCAGCGTTTTTTAAAACTATGCTCAATAATGTTTATTTGTTGTTTTCCAGTAAAAATAGATGCATCCTAAAAACAAGATTTACTTGAGAAGCCAAACTGCATAAAATATTAAGACTTTTTTTTCTAACAGCTCTGTTAGTTAGAGAAAACTTGCGAAATGTAGTTTTAACCAGATGTTTGTGAGAATCATCTTGTATTGTTGTCTGTATTTGTATGAATAAAAGCTCTGAAAATGAAGTATATACTCACGCTGTCCGCAGTGAGTTCCTGTGTAGCCCTTCTGACACGAGCAGGCGTCTTCATTACATACTCCTCCGTTCATACATCTGACGCTGCAGGACTGGACTGTACAACAAAGACAGGTGATTATAAACCATTTTAAGGGGCCGTTCAGTCTGAAAGCATTTTAGCGCTTAGTCCACGTAAGTCCATGTATACATACAGCAAGTCAGTCGTATGAGGTATCATTTGAAAGCTTAGAATCTGACCTTTTCAGAGATAACCATCACTTCCTCATTTATTTGACATAAAATAACTAAATAAGGCCTCAAACAATTCGCACCCCAAATCAGTGCCCCCTAGAGGTCATGTGGTAAAAATACTAATATGAATATAAAAGTCCTTCACATAGCACATAAATAGACAAATCATATATCAAATGAAAGCTCTGATTCTCAGGACTGTGACTGCATAGATTATTTTGTTGCCCTAATACCACAGTTCGAAAGATTTACAAAAGAATCACAAAGTGAAATATGATTTCTGTAAGTCATCAAATACAAACGTCTCATTTATGCTCCATAACTGCTGCCGTAAGCCCCAAAATAGCCAAAACTTTTATGTCTTCTTTTACCTTAGGCAGTTTTCTAAAAATATTAGCCATTGTTTACTTGTCTGTGAGCTTGCTTGGCTTAATAGTACAAATATATATCTAAGATATCCAGACCAAATATGCCATCCAGTAGGAAAAGCATGCTAAAGAAATCATCAAAACAATATGTTTTTGACTGTTGATGATAAAATGTCTGTATATATCATCACAAAGGGGAGGATCTCAGCTTTTTAATGACACCTAGATTGAGCTTGTAGTCCACTCAGAGGCCGAGATATTCAATGAAACATCGAGGGAGGTGCTTGAACTGAAAATTAGACTGAATGTCTATGGACGAGCACATCTGTGAGGGATAAAATGTGTTAGAGCGCCACCTACATTTCAGATCTGTATGTTGTGATGGAATATGATAGAGACACTTTTTTTTCTTGTGCTTGCTGACATCTAGTGGAATAAAATGAGACTTTTCAAAGTGATGTAAAGTGAACAGAACCAGAATAACATGTTTACAAATTTAGGACAAAAACAAATTCTGTTTATCATAAGATTTTTAACACATACAATATTATTTATGAATAATTTGAGTCTTTTTTATTTGGGGGGGTTCTCTGAAAGATTTGATTACATTTTGCAATTAATCCACAGTATGTGTGAATGGTGAGCTTTTAAATTTGAGTGTGAAAAATTACGGGCGGCAGCGTAAAAAGGCAACGCTAAAAAAACGGAGATGTGGCGCAACAGTCAAAGACGTACATCTAGTGCATGTTTACATACAAAAACCACACAAAAACCAACCGGTGTAAACAGCCAATGACCAATACACCTTGTTACCACTGCATTGTTGGTCTTAGCAGAAAATAAATTTCGAGATCTTATTGAAATCAGTTCCTTCAGGATCATTTCTATGATGACATAAGCCCAACCAATCATTTCTGATAGGACTCTTTCATCATGTTTTTTTAAAGTTTAATGTTCCTCATCGGTCACATCAAAGCATTCCACACTAAACTCTTTGTTCTGTCTAAACAAAGGCATTGCACCATATCTATTCAGCCAAAAACATAATTCATACGCTTACTCTTCTACTCGATTATAAAGAAATATGAGAATTTATAGCAGTTCCTTCTTTAGTGCATTCATCTACGCTTGCCATGACCTAGTAAGCTATGTTTGGAATAGCATACAATTCTTGCTGCACTCCTTATTTTATAAAATAGCCCTACTGTCTTAAAAATCTAATTCAAACAGATGGTAAAGACTAAAAAGCGTTCATAATTTTAATTTAAAAAATCACCTAAAACAATGAAGAGTGTCATACGTAAATAAAAATGTCACATCAAACAAGAGGGAGATCAGACATGACTACACTTTGCTGTTGTTTTTTTGGCAATGGCATGCCTTTAACAGTGCAGCCTGTAAGTGTTCAAATATGGTTTGTGTTTTCCTACAGCACAGGAAATGAGCTCATTGGCTAGACCTGCTGATGGCCCCCTACAGGTGGAGGAGGGGTGCACTCTTGCGCACTGACCCATGTAAAGAATGCTGCACGTGCTTCAACACACATGCTAACACACATGCACACACAAAACGGGGCTTCCCGAGGCTCCCACCCCACAATGCACCTCTGTGTGCAGCAGTCACATCTGCCAGTTTTTTACAAGCTACAATGAAGGCAGGAAACATGAGCGAAGCCGAGAAACAGAGCTCCTTTATGGCCGTAGCGCTTTCGTGTCTTAGCATGGGGAATCGTGGCCTGTCATCGGCAAGTATCACTGTTGAGACATTTGTGTAGTTTAAACCAGTCTAAGAGGCTGTTCACATCAAAAAAAAATTTAAGTGCAATGTTTTCAGTTGTTTTGGTTTTTTTCAATGTAAACATGCTCTAGACGGACATATTTGACCGATGCGCCGCATCTTGATTTTACAGGATTTCGCGTAAGAGCACCACGTTTTCGATGCCGTCTATGTGGTTAACTGGTCTCCCAGCCTGGCTAGACTTGTTTGTTTTGATGTTTTAGAGGGGTTTGGGTAGCTAAACATCAGCTTGGACAGACTGGGAGACCAGCTAAACTAGCTTAAACCAGGCTTATGCTGGTTGTTTCAGCGGGGATTATGAGTGCAGTTTTGTTTCCTACAGTAAAAATATCTTAACACCCGTAAAACAAGACAAAATTACTTGAGAAGCAGAATGGCAAAAGATATTAAATCTTGTGTAGAGAGAAATCTAACAAAATTAGGTGTGGTTTATGCTTATTACAAGAAAAATAAGCTTGTTTTTCCTTTGAATCAAGTTTTTATTGTTATACATTATTACATTTTGTTAGGGTAGGGTTAGGGTGCATTAGATTTCTCTGGAAACAAGATTTAATATTTTACGTCATTTTACTTCTCAAGTAATGTATCTTGTTTTAAGAATGTTTCGATATTTTTACTGAAAAACAAGACAAAAATACTCATCTTATGCAGGTGGTATTAGGGGGAGGGAGTGAGGGTATGTACATTATAGAGAGCATTTGACTGGACAAAAATCTTTGTAGTGCAAGATTAGTACTCAACATTTTTGGTCTGTTTTCCCGGCAGTGAAAGACAGAACATTTTAAATGTGTACATCTGCTAAAAGTTACTTTTTGTTAACTATTTGTCGTATACTAGCATATTGATCGGCTTTAAAGCAAATAGACATAAACTAAAAGCCAAAAAAGCTGGTTTAACAACCGTACATTCAGTATAAATCCAGGGATTCGATTTATAAAAACAAAGATGTATTACAATTAGACACTAATGAGCGGGTGGAACAAGGGCTTAGCGTTATCTCTTGCGCAGCTGCAACATTTTGGACACTAATGGCTAAAATCTGTGTGACTGCTTGTTATTTATGGAGTAATTGCAGATGCATAGCCAACTCATAAAAACGGCTGCTTCCATCCACTGCAGACAGTACACGGTCAAGTGGGTTTAATGACAGAATTACAGATTTCCCAAATCCCATGCGGCTGACAAAACAAGCGTATGTTTGCTGTTCACTTTCAAACACTCTGATGACTCCAAAACTGGCAGCAGAATGAAATGGTCAATTTCTCATTGGCGAATAAATTGACTGTGGTTTTACAGCTGATGAGACCAAACCCTATGGTTAGGTGCATTTGGTTTATTTGTGTATGACCACATTTTCCGGGCATTCGGTGGGAAACGGCCGGACAGGTCTGGCACAGAGCGCATGTAGTAACAGAAACTTGCGCTTACGTTAAACAACCTCATCCAGGAATTACCTACATCCATTACTTTTCTGCCATCTAAACAAAATCAATCAAAACCTTCTCGAAGTCTGTCATAGAAAACTACACTTTGCAAGGTTTCACTGGTGGGCGGATGGTTTCAAATTTAGCAAATCTCAACAGAAAACACTCATAGCTTGACATCGGCTAATAATTCAAAGAAAGAAACACTATATGTTGTCCACCAATTTCACAGTATTCCATGACGTTAGTATATCTGCTCAGTTGCACCTCTCAAGTGAAACCTAGTATATCGTTAAAAATGCCAAAGGAACGTTCAAAAATATGATTAAGTCCTTGAAAGTAGGCAGAGTAGAGAAAAATTCAAAAGACACATTTAATGTTGGAGCTGTAGCAGTTAGCGCACATGCGCCACAACATTATGAGAATCTGGCTTGCATTGGTATTGTGGAATTAACTGAAATTAATGAACTCACCCGCGGCCGCCCCACAGCTGGGTGCAAGATGACCACTGGAGCAGGTACACATGTTGGGCCTGGAGCAAAATCCATCTCCACACGAGTTCCTACATATTGCTGGAGTGGGAAAAATATTCTTCAGAAGTGTTCGACAAGGTATCTGCACCTCATTGAACCCTTTTACAGACTGTGATGATGCAATTCCACCATAATTTAGCAGTGCAAGCCTTTTTTATACTTTCCACTTTTTAACTACCACCACTGGACTACTTTGTGCTTTTATGCAAAATCTGATTAAAAACTGAAAAATGTCCTAATATCCTAATTCCAAAATGATAACTGGACAGCACTCGCTAAATTAATTTGTGATGTAATGTGATGTAACAGGTCATGTGACAACAATTTATCATTCTACTGTTTGAAACATTGTTGCATACTGAATACTAATTCTCGCAGAAAAATAAATAAAAGGCAGTATACAGTACATACTAAGTTATATGTAGTAGGCAGTACACTAGCAATCCATTCTGAATGCAGCCTGTCTCTAAAATATGTGGGTGGGTGTTCCCTCCATCTTCCTGTACTAAGTACTCATTAACTCTTGTGGTTAAACGTCTGTGGTAGCAAACTAAAGATCATAAGGGTCAAACCCTAAAAGGGCCAATTTATGTTTCAATTTGAGTGAACTTTGATTTTAACCACAGGGTCAAACCTAACTCTGTGGTAAGTGTACAGTAAGTTATTAAGGATAAGCATTTGCTAATTGACATCCTTTGCCCCCAACTTTAAAAACAAAAACCTGAATCACATGAGGCTGGAGATACTCACGAACTATACACTGGTTTCCTCCGGGGAGTGTTTTCCATCCTGGACAACAATAGGAGTGGAAGCGCGATCCACATACATTGGGCCTAAAAGGGAGAAAACAAATGCATTCAACTGAAAGCCAAATATTAAAAACAAAGGTTTCTCAGAAACATACAGCAGAATGAAATGTCTACAGTCTCAAAGACCTTGTGACCTTTGGGAATAAATATGGCGCAAAACATGCAACAGCCCCAACAGACTTTATACATTGCTCAAGGGAATGACTGCGAAAAGAGTGCGTTTGTTTTGAGTAGGACCATAACTAAACTTCCTGAGACAGAAATATTTACCAAAGTACTCTTATGTTCCCGAACTTAGTCATCCATGAGCTGCAATTTGGCTCATATCCGACTTTCTCGCCAACTGCATGTTACTCCAGAGAAATTAGGCTGTCTTAGTCTTGATATTTGTAAGATTAATTACAGAGCTAAGCCCAAAGTTTAACATTTCTCCTCTTGAGTACTGTTTCTCACGAGCAAGCCCTGTTGCATGTTTTGGGGGCCACTGTTTTGTGTATATGACTTGATCCAGTACGACCGCTGAACCATTCAAACAAGCATCTGTGATGGATTCCCAGACTGTGATGGGTTCTCACTGGTCAATGACAGCTAAGAGGCAAAACGCCCTCAGGATGCATCATCTTCGCTGGTTCTTTCCAACAAGCCCTGATTATTTCCGTCGAACCTGCACCCCGCTGCACAAACACTTTTATTTTAATCATCACCAAGTTAAGCTCATCGTAAATGGAGCTTTGAAAAAAACCACAAGGTACATCTGTCTTTCTACACACATGCATAAATTCCTTTTCCCTACAAGTCAAGATGCTAACGAATGTCAGTCAACTGGGGACAACCAGCTGTGGTTTGAAGCGTTTGATGGATTTCAAACCGCAATACCAGACGACAAGCTAAGAGTAAAAAACTGAGAGTGAAACCTAAAAGGCTAGAAAGTGTGGAGGCAGATAGAGGGCTAGATGTTGGAAAATGGAAATGTAAAATGCTGGGAAAAACGGCAAGAATTGATGGGAGGTAAAGAAAACAAGTGGAAGTAAATAGTTTGGGAGGTTTGGGGAGTGGGCTGTTGAAAACAAAAGCAGCAGCGGAAATTAGGCCAGAAAATGTTGGAGTATCAGTAACATGGACCCAGAGAGAGTCTTCTTTCTCAAGAAGACACTTGAAGAGCCTGAAATATGGAGTCTCGAGATCCTAGAAGAAGTTGAAGACACCATGATGGATCACACGGGACTCTTCCTCAAACCAATCTCTTTTTTTTCCACAAAAATGAAAACTCTTGGTGAACTATCCCTTATAGTTCGGTTCACCACTTCTACATGAAAGAGCATAGTAACCCAGCATTCTAAATGCAAACCAGCACCACAAAAACAGAGATATTGGTACAAGGGTCTCGGCTACGAGGCAAATACCTAAGAAGACAATGTGACTCCTAACTGGATGGACTAATTCATGTCATTACACTAGGTCAAATCTGTTTACAATTAAAAGATCTACCAGGCCTTTAGGCAAGGGTCAGTATCCGTTATCTGCCAAAGATCTCATGATAAAATTGTTGAGTCAACTTTAAAATTATTGGGGGAGGTCAACTAAAGACCCCTCGCAATCTGAATTCCAGTAAGGCAAAAGGTCAGGATACTAGGACATGCTTTGACGGCCAGTGGCCAGTTTGCAGTGAGGTCATATAAACTGAAGAGGAGTTCTCGTAAAGGCTTGGGGCTAGACTAAGATAGTACATTTCTGACCCAGGCTAACAGATCTAAAGAGGTTAAAGGTTAAATTTAAAGGAATTTGTTCCAGCCCCCTGGATTGCTCTAGTTGAGAGCCCGAAAGCTCACCACACAGTCGTTTTAAATTTATAAAGACTCCATGTGTACAGCCTCTAGATATAAAAGGCTTTTCCAATTCTAACTTGGCCTGTTTACCCTAATGAACTCAAATCACATTGCTGTCTAGACTATACAAACTTTAAACGCAATAACAAAGAGGGGAGGGGGGTCATTCTTGCTTGTTCTTGCAGGTTGAATGTAGAGTTCGTACAAAGATTGTTTCACAAGACTTCAGAGTTCTGCACATGCACCTGGCATTGAATGTACTAAAGAGTATCACAAAACAGTCAAAGTGTGCATGTGTCGAAAGCATCCGTATGGGCTTGCAGTTAAAAAGAGTATACTTTCAAACGCTGGAGCGCCTGACTTTGTGCAAAAAGTACACAGCACGTGGGAAAATGCAGAATACTTTGGCCTGAAGGTATTTTAAGCTTGGCCTGTTTCAAGCAGTTGACCCAATAAACTCAAATCGCACTGCCGTCTAGACTTTACAAATTTTCAATGCAATGACAAAGAGAGGCAGGGGGAACTCCATATGATTTTACAGTATTGCATGAGTCCCAGTGGGAATGCTGTGTTCTCGAAAAGATTGTTTCACGTATCATTTCAAAGTTCTGGAAGGACTGATAGTATCGACGATGAGCGACAGAAAGCAATTAGTCATTATGTTTTTTCTTGTTCGGAACAATACGTCACAATGAGTCCATTTGATAAGTTGATAAATATTTCTGGGCATGCTTTTTTGCACACATAAGGATACACTTATTCGATTTGTGTCTTCGTTGGTAAGATAAATGATGGATTGAATCATTGCAGTATGTTTTTCTCTTTTCAATGGGGTCCCTCTCACATGAGCCCCATATCAAGATGCCTCAAAAATTTAGCTAAATAAGTTTTTCTTATATTGAACTTAAATAATTACCTCCACAATCCCTGATTCCACAACAAAGTCTTGTTGGCTTCTAGTCAGGCCCGTCGGTATCTAATATAGATTGTTTTCCTTATGACTGGCATGTGCTTTTAGCTGTTCAAAAAATCCAAGACAAAGAGCTCACTCTCTCTGGGGACAAAAACATCAAGTGTTCTGGACAAGCCGATATCTGGAGTCGGGTGGAACATCGTATTGGAGACATGTTGAGCAAATTAAATTGGTTCTCTGCTTTGAGAACCCTGGCGAAGCCAACAAAACTTCTCAAAACCTCTACCCTGAGCAGATCTCTGGCTCTATCCTTGGCGCAGCTCATCAGGATCCGCTTGGCATCAATAAACGAGGACCACATAATCATATTCTCACCCCAAGACCATTGCTTTTACAGCAGTCTTCCAGACTTTTCCTTTATTTAAGGGGCCCCCAACTGCAATGCGATCAGACTCCTACAACGTGACAGTCAAATTATGCTTAGCGAGGAAAGCCAGTAAGCTCCAAATCACCTACTGCAGCTCTCTTAAACCAGCTGACCCAGGATAATTTGGCTTGATTAGTCAGCGGTAGATCAAATACGCACTCTTGACAGCAGTCTGAAACTTTTGTTGATTATAAACCAGGAGTTCTCAACAGGGGCGTTCAAAGAATGCCAGGGGGTGCTGAGAGCAAATTAGAAGAGAGGGGGGTGTTAGGTCACAAATGGGGGGCATTTATCATTCATATATCAAATCGATCGTCAAGTTCGTCTCTGCATAAAAACTTTTATCTAGACTCTGAATATTAGCCTACCAGTTCTCCATTATATGGGTTGGTACGCATTTGTAGCGCAGGTCATCTGATTCTGAACTGAAGTCTTGCGACGCTTCTGAAGTATCTGGTTTTGCAGCGTCAAATAGACAGGCGGAGTCACAACCTCCACTAATGCACCTGTATGGCTCTATAGTTGGATACGGCTCAATTGAAAGAGGAAGTGCGTTTTTACTCGCAGACCGGTTCGAGCTCTTAATCACGCAGCGCTGCGAGAACCAGTGAAGCATGGCGTGAGACACGGAAACCATTTGAATTCGGCACATAATTCTACATCACCACCCTTGAATTTACAATAGTAACTAACTGTACTTTAGGCAGAAATAGATTCATAATAAATATAATCATATCACTACTTCAGCTCTACTAAATTTGTAATAAGGGCAAATGCAAAATACATTAAAAACATTTTTTAAGCTGAAATAGAAATGCGTAAATCCTAAAAAAAAAATAAGCTAAAATATTTTTGTTTGAGTGTAAGAAAATATAAGTAATAATTTGTTATGGGGGTGGAAGGGGGTGGCATGAGGTAAGGTAATGAAGTAGGGAGGCGTTCATCCAAAAAAGGTTGAGAACCACTGTTAACATAATCAATGTTCCAAAGGGACGTTCATACACACACTCTGTTGATACTATGAATGCTCTCCTTGAGAACATTATATAGGATTACAGATCGAATAATTAGGTTTGGTGCTTGTAATTAGATGCTATCTTTAAAAGACTTAATGCTAAACAAAGTTCTTTATAGGTACACTACGGAATTCTGGGCTCTCTATTAACATCTGTGGTTGAAACATAAAATTGCAAGTTACTCGTGGAGGAACATCATTTCATTTTTTACACCAGTTGTGCTTCGGCACTGCTCTTCTGCGTGGACTAAAATAATAATTAATCTTTTTAAAATGTCATTTAAACACTTCATTCCGACTAATATCGTATTAGTCTGATTATCCGACCTAGACAAAATTGCAGCTCAGCTTTTTTCAGCATGTATACACTTAATCGTACCGCAACTTGCCTCGCCGCTGTGTGCATACACGCTCCGAAAGACAAAGGTGGTGCGCATCATATAATTAACACAGTGAATTTGACGTCCTTCCTTTAAAGATTGTTGTCTAACTACACAACAACCCAATGTAGCTCGATTATAACTGCACATGTAAATGTCCTGACTGATCGTAAGAAAGTCCTACAAAGACGTATATCCGAAAAATATGTTGTCTGAGCAAGTAAGTAGCACATCTGCTGCCGGACCTTCTTTTTTCGTTTATAGACATGATGTTAACACGCAAAGCAGATAGACGGAAGCCTGAAATTTCCAGCAAAATTGAACCTGACTCCTCTAAATATAAAATTCTTATTGTAGTCTTACCGTAGTAAGACTACAGTACAGCAAGACCACGGTTTGAACACAGAATTTTTAAGTACTGGTTTAATAATGGTACTTCTAACAAATGAAATAAGAAATCCTCCATAGTGCACCTTTAAGATTAGCACCTTGCCTTACAAAGCGAATTCTTGCACTGGAATAATATGGAAACCGTGCAAGTCTTGGAAGTCTTTGGGCCATTCCATGTTTGACATGGACTCTCAAAAGTTTCAGTGCAGTATGGTGGATCACATACTCTCATTTTAACTGGAAAATTGGCCAAAATGTCTAATTAACTCACCTCTATATGGGATACATGTTCAGAATGGCCCTATTGTTTCTCAAGACCAATATCAACTGGACCGCAAACCACAGTGCCAATCTAATTGACTCAAAGTGTTTATTTGACCTTTCTTGATTAGTTTCAGACCTTATATATTTTTAAAAACCCTTTGGATTTTGTGTTGATGTACCTTGATTAAATATGGTTCCATGTATTGGAGACATGTCTCTGTTTTGAAATGCTCTTTCTCACCTGCGGCTTGCAAACAAACGTCCCTTGTTGGAGGCCCTGAGTAATCAGAATACCTCATTTCCTGCTGCAGTTTGCAGAGGGAGTTATAAGCAAGTACAGATGAGAGGATGATTAGAATAACTGATTCAAACATATGAGGACTGCACAGCACAAAACAGCCATTGTTTTCCCAAATATTAGAAAAATACACAGCTCTGGCTTTGTGAACACAGATGCCCTCTCTGAGTTTAAAAGGCATGGAAAAATATCCATCATGCAATCATTAGGTGTCCTCTTTCCAAGTATTTTAAAGGATAGCTTAGCCACAGAATGGAAACTTTGGATTTAAAAATCTGTCAAATTTACAATGACCAAGCAAGAATGTCATTGTAAAAACAACATTAGGAAACAGCACTCCTGTTGTCTTTACCAATACACTGAGGCATTTCAGCACTTAAAATTCCTTCACAGCAGATTCACACACATTTGACAAACGTTTTCTCAGCTGGCTCCTCCACATACTGTATGTTGCTTTTTTAGGGAGCAATCATGCATTCGACCTGGACAGCAGTTTGGCTCCAACCCAAACAGAGCAGCAGGTAGTAAACACAGATTTCTACTGCACTGAATACGCTGATTCTGGACTTGAATTGTGTCATCTAGACACCATACCAGTCCTCAGAAGGACATACTGTAATTCGGGCAATCAAAATTTAGTTAAACCCTCGCTTTGCCTGTTATGGTTAAACCATTAGCATTTTCACTTCAAGGATGAAACTGACAGAAAACAGGGGCAGGATGTGGCTGAAAAAACATCTTACCCCCTGAGGGTCTCCTGGCCTCTCCGACGGACCCTCTGTTGCACCTCCCCCTCAGTTTTTCCAGTGAATCTGCTGGCCTGAATGTCTCCATCGCCTTGTGCCTGCACCGAATTGACTGCGGCCCACCAAAGCACAACCTTGGCCAGCTTCCACACTCCCATTGGCCCCTGCTGCGCGACTCCTGAAGCCCCCGTTAAACGTGCCTCAAACGTAATAAAACTGTTCCCTTCCAACGAGCTCTTCAGACGCGACCTTCAAGTGTGTGATCCAAGAGCACTCCAGACTGAAGGCTGCAACTGAGTTAACAAAGACAGAAGACAAAATGCTTACTTTGTGCTTTTGGTTATTATTTTCATTCATTTTACAACTTAATGTATTTGAGAATCTATGGAGTTTTTATTTTGGGGTGAACCATTCCCTTAACGTAAGAACAAATGCATTCCCACATAAATTTGGCCATTAAATCGCCTTCAGTCGATGATGGAGTTTTTTTTATAAACTCTAGTATTACTCCAGGCAAACCGTTTGGCTCTTTAAACACCAGCACGCACCCTTTTACAGGCCCACTTAGACTGCATTACTGTGCATTTGCTGCAGAAATAACCAACTCTAGGCCAAGACTGGACTCCTGGTTCTGTCCTCAACTGGCTCATTAAAAATAAGATTTCAGACTAAATAATGGGCCTCAGAAGATTTAGAACCACGGCAGAAACTGGCTTCAACTTCAGGGGTAGGTTGCAACAGCAATGCTGTAAAATTGTATTGCTTTCTTTTCACCATGATATATTTAGGGAACGACGGCAGATATATACCCTATGCAAAGTGGGCGTAATGCTTTACAAGAACATTCTTTAACAAAGGATAAATCAGACGTCTACATCCCAGACTTTCTATTGTGGTTTATACCTATAACCTACTTAATGTACAGTGGGGTCCAAAATCTGAGACCACTAGTGAAATTACCTAAATCATTAACTTTTTCCAATTACAAAGTATATCATTTTGGCACATACATTTGATTAGTGACGTATATACTTTATAAATAGTGCAGAATGTTAAAAGTCTTCTTCATTGTGCATCATATTTTTCTTTTAAAATGTTTCTAAAGTTTTAAAATGTTAAAAATCCATCAGGGGCTTGGGTAGCTCAGCGAGTAAAGACGCTGACTACCACCCCTGGAGTCGCGAGTTTGAATCCAGGGCGTGCTGAGTGACTCCAGCCAGGTCTCCTAAGCAACCAAATTGGCCCGGTTGCTAGGGGCGGTAGGGTCACATGGGGTAACCTCCTCGTGGTTGCTATAATGTGGTTCTCGCTCTTGGTGTGGTGTGCGTGGTGAGTTGTGTGTGGATGTCGCAGAGAATAGCGTGAAGCCTCCACATGCGCTACGTCTCCGTGGTAACATGCTCAGCAAGCCACATGATAAGATGCGCGGATTGACGGTCTCAGACGTGGAGGCACCTGAGATTCGTCCTCCGCCACCCAGATTGAGGCGAGTCACTACGCCACCACAAGGACTTAGAGCACATTGGGAATTGGGCATTCCAAATTGGGGAGAAAATCCAAAAACAAAAATCCAATTTTCTGTTTACTTCCAAGTTCAAATGGAAAAATAAAAAAATCTATGTGGTCTTTTTGGCCCCACTGTAAACTGATCAAATGTAGACCTTGAATGCACTGCAAGTCCCTTTGGATAAAATTAAGGTAAATAAATGTAAATATAGTTTTACATCAAAAGGGTGTTGCCTAGTTATAAAGGTTGGTTTAATGAGAAGATAAAGTTCAAATGAGTTGGTTAAATTACAGTCCATCATCTATGATGACAGCCCTGGAAAAGTCAGAGAGGGAAAGTTTGAGGAGTTTTCAAGTGGGCGGGTCTAATCGTGGCGCGAACAAAAGAAAAAAAAAACATCGTCGTTTGATTCAATCCTTGCGAATTTCGTCGTCCGCTTTTCCAATTTTTTTATAACGTCAGGCATAATGTGACATCTTACACTTTAATTATGATGTTAAAAAAATCACGGCACGTGAGCGTTTCCTTTGTGAGAAGAAAAAAATTCGCGACGAGAAAAAGTTTGCTAAGGTAAACGCGTTTACGCGTCAATAGTTTTGTACGCTTTGCGACAGATTTCGCACGCGAATAAGTGTGCTCACTTCCAATATTCCGGTGGTAAACAACGTATTTAGTACTTTAGTGTATTTTAACGGACATTATTTGGATATTTGCAGTCTCAACGCGTTTAACCAACTGTAAAAGTAGCATTTTTTTAAACCCTACATTTGTTAATGTTTTTAAAATGTATATCTTTTTTTATTATTTATTTATTTATTTATTTTTAATGAAACTTAAAAAAAAAAAAAAAAAAAATAAAAAAATCTGACTTAATGCACCAGACTAATAATTTAATATTTTAAACGTGTTTGCCGGTTAACAGTTTGTAACGGAGAGAAAAGCCGGTTGACTTCAATGAATCTTTTTCTTTGAATAAAATGTAACAATGTAGCCAAATTCATAATTGTCCTTAAATTCGATCTTTTCTCAATTTAAACATATCTTCCATGCATATTGTGAGTACTGCGGTGAAACTAATGCAAATTAATCATGCCGAGATAAAAAGAATATTGAAGCAGAAATACCTCGTATGTGTCGGAATGCCTGGAGGAGCCCGTTATTGTCACGGGATATATTCCCTGAATGGAAAACTGCACTGAAGCCCTTGTGAGAAAAAGAAAAGTAAGTGAAATACCCTGATAGGTCGAGGGGAGGTGCTTTTGTTGAAGGAGGGTGCTTGAACCCACTCACTGTGCTTCAAAACCCCTGCTGAAATGCTAGAATGAGCCATCATTTACAGGAACTTAAAGAGTCACTGAAAGGAAAAGCAAAATATAATTTAGACCTTTTATTGTCATGATTGATTGATTTGGTCGTGACTGACAAAGGTAGTATGACCATGAAAAGGCAAAACAACCATGACTTCACTACCATAACTTACAGAAATAATAATGATGAATATTAATACGTTTTTATGTTTTTTTATTTTATTTATTTTTAGATATTTTTTCTATCAAAATATGCTCTGTAAATTATATAAAAATAAATAATAATTTATATATTTTAATTTAAAAATGTATTTGTATAATTTCTGAAAGCTTTGTTCGAAGAACAGAATTTTAAAGGTGCTGTATGGCGATTTTAGCCGTTCTACTTCCACAAGACTGAGCTGTTGGATTAGCCACGCCCCCTCTTTCCAAAACCCCGCCCTCCAAATATACTAAAATGAGCTGTATTGAGAGCAGAAATGGTTGTTAAAAACAGCAGTAAAATAGCGCCCTCAACTGACAACTGTTATGAACAACATGGCATAAAAATGCATTATGCCTCAATAATTCGCTGCAACTGCAATACTATGAGAACACGCAGAATGATTGACAGGCAGAAAGCGTCATTGTCTGCGGACCACGGACACATTTTTGTTTGCTGTTTACAAAGTGTAGAGTTGTCACAGAGACTGGTTAAATATCTCAGGCCACTCATTTCATTAATATCTTTCAGGTAGTAGGAACATTTTTTGCATACCTTTCCATGACAAAAATAGCTTACAGCACCGTTATGACGTTGGTCACTGAAAATCTTTTGCAGCAACACCAAAGTCTTTCTAGCAAGTCAGTTCACTGTCAGTCATCCAAGATTGGATCTTTTAACTGTAAGGCGGGACTTCCTTTCTACATCCATTGACCATTGGGCACATAGATATCTATTCGTAGATACCATATTAGCAGCTGTTTCTGCACATCCACCATTACGTCGGCGCATCCGCCATATTGGATAGGTCAAGAGCCATCCGTCAACACATGAATGTAAATCGGCAAATACGGTCTTCAAATGTCTATAGTCTTTTCAAAGCCAAATTTCAGATTATCTGATTTTCCATAAACATTGGGCAATATTTTAGATGATATGAAAGATCACTGACTTCACTTCTAAAACTGTTTTTTTTTTTTCATAGCAAACTGCAAATAAAGTCCTCTACAAATAAATATATCATGGAAAACATACTGAAAATTAGCACCCAGTCAGTCAATTCATTACATGATGAACTGTTTCCACACAAAAGCAGTTTATGCGGCAGTCTGAGGCTTCTTCTCCATTCACTTACATTCAAACAACTCTCCTTGTTGACTGTTCCAAGATGGCACTGCGGTTGATGTACCCGAACCAGCCGAATGAGGCATCTATGTATGTATATCTATGGTTGGACGTTCCAGTTTCTCCCATTCATTTTATAAGAAGTGACCCGTCTGTGCTAAACAGTCTCTGGCAGCACTCAAATCTCATTTTCCATACCACATATTCTAACTGTTGCATCATTATCATTCACGTGACACACAAGAACCAGTGCATGAGTAAATGACAGAATATTCATTTTTGAGTGAACTACGCTTTGAAGTTACACACCAGAAATGTATCAATTAAAATAAAATGCATTACGAATTTTAGTGTTTTGTTTGATTCTTTTGTTTTTGTTGTATTGAAAAGTTCAATGGTGTTGAACCAAACACAGATGAAAGAACACAGACTTGTATTCTCACTTTGCGTCTTTATTGCTACCTAGCTTCACTTCTAGCCCGTGGTTTACCCCAGAATGCTTAATTTTAATTGGCTGTTTGGAATGATAGGCCACCTGGGTGGCCGAACAGCTGAGCGCAACCCTAATTCGGGTGATAACACTTTGGAAACTGCCAAAGTGAGTCAGCAGGTTTGAAAAACATTGTGCCTTTGTTGTCGGAGCAAGCAGTGATGTATTGTGTTTATTTTATACCTCAGTATATTGCCAGCAGCCATATGACCCTGCAGCTCTCGCCTAGTTACCCACTGAAGCTAAGCAGGGTTAGGGCTGGTCAATACCTGGATGAGAGACCTCCTGGGGAAAACTAAGGTTGATGCTGGTAGAGGTGTTAGTGAGGCCAGCAGGGGGTGCTCACCCTGTGGTCTGTGTGGGTCCTAACACCCCAGTGTAGTGACACTATACTGTAAAAAGACACTGTCTTTCAGATGAGAAGTTAAACCGAGGTTGTTACAAAATCTAAGGGCACTTCTTGTAAAGATTAGGGGTGTAACCCTGGTGTCCTGGGTAAATCCCCACCCCATTGGCCCTTATCAATCATTACCTCCTAATAATCCTCATCCATGAATTGGCTCTATCACTCTACTCTGTCCTCTCCACCAATAGCTGGTGTGTGGTGAGTGTACTGGCACACTATGGCTGCCGTTGCATCATCCAGGTGGATGCTGCACACTGGTGGTGGTTGAGAAGAGTCCCCTGTTCACACTGTAAATTGCTTTGAGTGTAGTGTCAGAAAAAGTGCTACATAAATGTGATGTTCATTCATTCAGGAGAGAAAAACTTTAAAGATTTTGTGGGTTTCGCCAAAGTTTGGATCTCTAGAGTTTTAGTATGTCAGTTAGCCCAGAGGAAAATTTTAGAGATCAGAAGTTCAGAAACTTAATGTAGTTCTTAGATATTTTCATTTAAGTATCACAATTCATAAAGTCATGAGTATTTTTGACTTGTTTTTCTGAAAAAAAAAAAAATCTAAACATTCTTAAACTAGATATCTACTTGAGAAGCAAAATGACATAAGATATTATGTCTTGTTTTCAGAGAAATCTAACAAAATTTTGAAAAATGTATAAATATAACAAGAAAAATCGATTTGCCAATGGGGTAAGAAAAAAACTTGATTCAAAGGGCAAAAAAGTTTATTTTTCTTAACCCGCTGGCAAATAGTTTTTTCATGTTGTAAGCATAAATCGCACCATTTTTTGATAGATTTCTTATATATCTTATGCCATTCTGCTTCTCAAGTCTTTTTTCCCTTGTTTTAAGGATTTGATCTTTTTACTGGAAAATAAGATTTTTTTTTTTGTTGTTTGTTTTTTAAATGATTTCCCCTAAAATAAAATATTTGAGTTCATATTGAGAGATCTCTCACTTTTGTTTGCAGACAATGATATCTTGGCAAAGAGCACGACCTGAGTCTGAGCAGAGTTTGAGACAAGTTGAGATGGAACTCTTGAGGAAACGGATGTGAGATTACTGGTGTTTTTTTCTCTGGAGAAAATCTGAGAAGCAGGAGACACCTTCAATTGTTCTTCATCTAATCTAATCTTATTGTTTTGTAGGAGAGATATTCAAGAGATCTCATTTGCTGTTTGTCTTTCCTAGTGGAGTCCTCAATGTCATAAAAACTAATTGAAGAAATCAGCGCGGAACTGTTCAAGCACATCTCGTGAGTACACCGCCTACGTCATGTAAAATACAGTTGTGGAATCTCAAACCGGCTGTAGACTCTGTGTTGCAGGGTCATGGAAATGATTTGCTGTGTTTTCTGAATCCCCCTTGTCCTTGGAGTGTATGCAACGGAATTGGATGGGAGCGATGTTTTTGGCAATGTGTCCGCCCAAGACCCACTCACCCTAAACAAAACCACATTGTCTGCCGAGCACGGGAAAAATGCCTGACTCTCCCTTAACATCTGACAGGTTTTCTTTAACAGTATGTTTGCGGCCAAAGAGGATGCAGTGGACAGTCTTTTCATGAAGATGAGACAGAATCGAACGCTTTTATGACTTATCTTTTGAGAGTCCGAAGTTTTGTTTACTAATGGTAAACACTGTTTCCTTTGGATTAGTATAATAATTTTCTTAAGACTTGTGGTGTTTTTTAATGCAAGAATCTCTATTACTATTTTTCATAATTAGAGGGAGATTTAAACAAACCCCTAAGTATTCATCTTTGGCATGTTCTGCATCGTTTGGGGACCAGACATGAATGATACCTCCAATGATGCGGCTTGTTAAGATTCATAAGCAATCAGATTTGATTTTCGTCTAGTGGACGATAAAAGGGCGATAAAATCCCACAGACTCATATTGAGGGAACTGAGCCATGTCTAGAAACCACAACATCCAAGATTTGGGCACTTTTGACTTGAGCTAGTAAGTAACCACCTAGCAACAACCCAGAACACCCTAGCAACCAAATAGCAACATGCTAAAAACCTCTTAGAACACCTTAAGGCCAAAACATACTATGGTTTTCTGTGTGCAGCTACGTCTCGCAAATTTCGTCATCAGCACAGTACGCGCTGACTGTCCGCATGCAGATCAGTCAGTGTTCATTTTTACATCGATTTTTTATTTTATTTTATTTTTTCATAATTTTTGCCTTTTGACGAAACGGTCCTTTAAATGTATTTTATTTCGTCATGTCAGATTCATTAATTTTAGTCAATTTTACTCTGACTAAAATAATTTGATTGAGTTCCTGAAAAAATAGCATATAATGAAGTATATACTGAAGTATTAGCAACTTTATAGAAGTTTCTGTGTTGTGCATTCTTCACGCTTTAGTGACTATTCTGTGTTTTTAGAATATTGCATTACGTGTAGTGCGTTTTTAATATCTTGCAGTATGATATTTTTCATATTTTCGTCGACAGTATGCTCCAATTTAAATAGTTTGATTATCAACATGGTGCTTCTTTTTTGTCTCGTCTTCGTTATCGTTGATGAAATAAAAAAAACGTTGACATTTTCATCAGTAATTTTGTTAACGCTGAGCTTAATTTTTCTAGACGCGTGGACATTCCACGTATTTGCGTGTTTTCTGTGCCTGCCGTTGACTGCATGCGTTGAACGCGTCTATATGTGGTCAAAAGAGTATACTTTTAAAAGCTACAGCACTCGACCTTGCGTGAGATGTAACAAAACGTGGAAAAACTAAGTATACCTTAGCCTTTAGCAATCATATGCATAGCAATGGCCTAGCAATCACCCAGAATATCCTAATAATCACATAGCAACATGTAAAAAAACACTGCAACCGTGTGGCAACACCTTATATTCTTATTTACTTTCAGTAAAAACAAACTGTTTCCTTATTATTTGTCAGTGTTTGATCACAAGATACTCTAAAGAGCATTTTTAGTCAAATTTCCAACTCTGAAATCTGCCAGGTCATTAGATTGCAAACATAGCCTACATCCTAGAAAAGACATAATTACAAACAGGATTTGAGACTTTGTGTTGAACTACGGCTGGAGTCCCTCCCAGAGCTGCTTCGTATATGGGACATGACAAATCCCACATAAACCAGACGAAGATCCAGTTGTTTTTCATATGGTTCTGCTCCCACATTAGTTCTGTGAATGCTGCTTTTAATTTGACTTGATCCAGATTCCTCATCTTCTAGGTTTAATGAGCACAAGACCACATTTTGTTTAGGAACACAAACCAATGGATGCTTCACTTTTCACTACCCCTAGGAAAGAAATCACAAATGAGATCTCCTATATCTCAGTTGTTTCTCTAAGACAGCAATGAGATTAAATGGAGAGCAAATGGTGATAAATGGGAGAAATAAGATGCTTGCTTGAACCTGCTTGAATGCCAGAAGGTTTGTGACATTCCTTGAAACTAGACACATCTAAAGATCCTGATGATGAACCTGGATATATATCTCAGTTGAAATCTGTTATAAGTGTGTTTCAGAGCATCGGAATTGAGCACCAAGGTAAAAGATCTCTGTCATTTGTTTTGGAGAGACATTTGATTGAAGACACATGGTGAATGTTATGCACATTAGTTCTGTTGAAGCTAGAATGCACATATGTTTGGGTTCTTGTGTTTACAAAGAGCTATTTTGGCTTGCGTGTCTAAGGTAGTAAAGAAAAGTTCAAAGGTTCCTTCTATGTTGAGTTAAAAAACCTGTTGTTCCAAACCTGTATGACTTCCTTTCTTGAGTGGAACACAAAATAGCAGATGTAAACTGTAGTGAATGAAAATTCTCCCATTTGAAGAGAAATTTGGTTATGTTGTTAATCAAGCATTGAGTCACTTAGTAGGCCTGGACTAGTTTCAGATCTGGGTTTTGTGGTGGTGGCCGCAGGGGTCAAATCGGAACGTGACTCAGTTTTGAGATGCTCCCGGCTTTCAACTCTGCGGTCTGGCATTAGGATCGAGGAATAAATAA
The DNA here is from genome assembly GCF_019703515.2 of Myxocyprinus asiaticus. Lineage (NCBI taxonomy): Eukaryota > Metazoa > Chordata > Actinopteri > Cypriniformes > Catostomidae > Myxocyprinus > Myxocyprinus asiaticus. The sequence goes on along the minus strand of NC_059392.1, from coordinate 2,327,588 downwards.
CTTGAGTATATATTAGTACAAATGAAAACAGAAAAACATCTTTCACTCAGATGAGAATATCCTTCATGGTCTTCTAATCGATATGTGCAATAAACAGATCAGGGTCAACATTTTGCTTGTGTGTTCCACAGAAGAGAGAAAGTCATACGCATTTGTAATGAAAAGCGGGAGAGTTAATGATGACAAAATTAAAATCTGGGGTGTACTCTTCCTTTAACAAACTTCACAGCATTGTCATGTCAGGCTCATCTGCGAGAAGGCCGTTAGATGCCCTTGTGGTGAGGACAGTGGAACTTTGTGGTCATCATTCGAAAGGGTCCACTATTAACTCTCCTATAAAACCCCTTTTAAAGGCTTTTTTCTTGAATTTTCATTTGTTCATTTCCTTAAACATCTGAGGAGCACAACACTCAGTGTTATGTGGTTAGTGGCTCTTACATCACTCTAATTTTAAGCGCTTTTATCTCAAGAGCCCTGAAGTCATAACTGAAACACCTTGAACTTTTTTTATAATTCAAAGTCTGTAATGCTAACCTCACCATCTTCCGATGCAGCTGTACATATCCAGTGATGTAGTGGCGGAAGAATGTGCAACTTCAAAGGAGGACAAATGCAAGCTGTTTTCAACCTACAATACTGTCATCCGTAAATAAACTGAAACATAAAAACAATCCAACCCATTCTCCAATGTCAAATACTCTCACGTGCCTACAACATGACCTGTGATATCTGTCACTTACATCGATAGGAAGCTTTATATGTGATCTGTGCTTTATTTTGCTTTATTGCCTCCTAAAACACCAAGAAGAGGTGAGTGACTGACAGATAAAGACAGAACCCATGAGGGAATTTGGTCTGAGATTAAAACGAGTTTTCCCTGCTGAAAAAAATCTTACATTTGCCTATGCTGTTTTGCTGGTCTTAGCTGGTTTAAGCAGGTCTAGTTGGTCTCCCAGCCTGGCCAAGTTGGTCTTCAGCTTGTCCCCCAAACTGGACTACTGATAAGTGGCCATAACCACTCTAAAACCGATTAACCTGACCAGGCTGGAAAACCAGGTAAAACCTTCTTAGGCTGGTAAAGTTGGTCTTCAGCTGGTCTTGCTGGTCTCCCAAACTGAACAGTTGACAAGTTCTCAAAACCCCTCTAAAACCAGCAAACAGACTAGCCTGGCTGGGAGACCAGTCAAAGCCAGCTTAGGCTGGCCAAGTTGGTCTTCAGCTGGTATAGATGGTCAGCCAGCTGGTCTCCAAGGATGAACAGCTGACAAGTGCCCAAAACCTCTCTAAGACCAGCAAACTAGCAAGCCTTACCAGGCTGGGAGACCAAGTAAAACCATCTTGAGGTGGCCAAGTTTGTCTTCAGCTGGTTTAGCTGGTCTCCCACTCTGACCAAACTGGTGCTCAGCTGGTCTTCTAAACTGAACAGCCAACAAGTGCCCAAAACCCCTCTAAAACCAGCAAAAAGATTAGCCTGGCCAGGCTAGGAAAAAAGGAAAAAGCATCTTAGGCTGGCTAAGTTGGTCTTCAGCTAGTGTAGCTGGTCTCCTAGATTGAACAACTGACAAGTACCCAACCCCCCCTTTAAAACCAGCAAACAGACTCATCTGGCCAGCCTAGGAGACCAGGAAAAATAATCTTAGACTGGCCAAGTTGGTTTTTAGCTGGTTTAGCTGGTCTCCCAGTCTGGCCAAGTTGGTTTTCAGCTATTTTAGCTGGGTATTCAGTGGGTCTCCCACACTGAACAGCTGACAAGTGGCCAACATTTCTCTAAAACTAGCTAACAGACTAACCTGGCCTTAGCCCTGTGAGACCAGCTAAACGAAGGATGATTTAAGCTGTTTACCAGCATTGGCAGAGTTTCTGAATCACTGGGACATGTCGAAAGTTCCCGGAAGGCAACTCGAAGAGCTCCATGGTCCTTGTGACTACAAAAAGACAGAAATGTTGGATTTAGGAAGAACTGGCAATTAGGTGGAATTCCAATAGAGCTGCTAGAAACTGCTTGTGAACTGCACCCTGTGCTAATGGATTTCAGATGTAGAAAGTCTCTCACTCTCTAACTCACATAAAACATTCTGTCTTTTGGGAATCTAAGAAACGGCAGGAATTTACTGCATGCAGTCGTACCAGAACCTAAAGATGTATCTGAAACTATTTGAAGAAAATTAAAGTCATGAACGCATTTCCGCACAAGGTCTTTGTTCTACGTTTTGAGTGATGTGCTCTTTTCCGCTCTGTACTTTTAGACCAGAAATGTATTGAAAGCAAATTTGTGAGTGCAGATGTGAATGTATGAAGCCCTGGTGTACATACATAAAGCAAGTTTTTACATTACTGTGGTGGTAACAAACCTCAAGGGGGCGATATAGTTCAAATGTACTTGCGTTAAGAATTACGCTCAGACACATACTGGAACGAATGACTCATGGAATTGAGCTTGTATAGCTAAAAGCATCTGCGTTAACATACTTGCATACATTTTTTGTTGTTGTTGACAGGTTATGTCAGGTTTGATATCGTGACATCAAACTTCATTGGTTCTTGTGACCAGCCATCATTGACTTTAACATGAAAAAATAAGCAAATAATTAAAATTTCAGTCCGTTTCTCACACAAAGCTACCGTAATTCACTTCGGAAAACCTGAAACATAGCATTGAGACATATGGACTACTTTTGTGGTCAAACCGCTTAAAAATGACATTATGGCGAGTTAATGATGACAGACATCTTATTTCTGGGTAAACTGTTCCTTTAAATATTCAAAAAGGCTCATATGAATTTGTTCTAAATCATCAGATATGACCTAACGCACCTTGGAAGCTGGTCTGAAGTCAGTTTACTTAAGAGGACCTCCAAAGTGCTTTCGCCTAGACTACTAAATCACTGCTTTAGATACACCCACAGATTACAGGCCATGAGGTTACTGAATATACGGTCCTGATTAGAAAGTCTCAGCATGAGCAGTTTTGCACAGACCATCTCGTCTTCACACAAACCTCCACCCCATCGAGAACATATCCATTCTCACTCCACACCCTTCAAAAACCACAGATTCATTTAACTTGACTGAATAAACTCCAATCATCGAGAAAATGCTCCTTTGCTTAATTTAGTTATTAATCAGTAACAGATCGGATGTTGACTTCCAGGTTTGGATCTGCAGTTATTTCCGAAGAATGGATGAAGCTAATATACTGTAAGTGGCTTAATCTTAAAAACGGCCATGCTAGAAAAATTACTTGCCCTTAGGGAACCAAAAGAGTGACTTGTCTTCATATGTTTTTGGTTTTTGGTTTAACCTGACTGTAAACTTGTCTTGCAAGTTTGGTCCAGTAGTAATTTTTAACGTCAGCAATTTTTTCTGGAAACTTCAACACCTGGATCCGTTTTTGAAATAGTTTTGTCAGCAAGTGTCCTACTGTAAATTTTAGACGTACCCTTGTTGAGCAGTCGCCAAAACTTGGGCATAAAGCATCATGGGTGTATATCAGGTTTCAGATAACGGTTTGGAGGTCCATTTTTGGTTTTCAGTAGGGTAACAGAAGAACCTGGATATGTTTTGACTATAGTTTACAGCAGGCAGTGACATTTACCATGCACTATGTCCTGCTGTGTACCTAATCCTCACCCATTTCCTCTCTTAAGTCCAGTGAGATAGTGTGTGTGTGTCGTATTAATGTCCAGTATGCAGACATTAACTCTTTGTGGTGAAGCTTTTGTCAAATGTTCCAGCATTTGGAATCAGAACAATTGAGAGTTCTCACCTTGTATTTAAAGATATTAGTGTCACCAAGTCTCCCATTAACGATGTCTTCCTCGCACTTCCTTGTTATATATCTACTACTCCCTGACATCTTCTTTTGTATTCCACAGAACAATTGACAAAATTTTCAATTTGGGGTAAACTGTTCCTTTAAGAGAGAAGAGAGCCACTGAGTTCAGCAATAATAAACCTGGATTCAGTCCAGATCTGTAATTATTTGCACAGCAGTTCCTCATCTCACTCACTCCAGTGCTGGTTATTTACATTGAAAGTGACCCAGAAAAGACAGCTCAGCCAGCGGACCACCACCCCTCCTTATGGCAAAGGTTAAAATGCTGTCACAATTTATGCAAAGATCCTTTTTAAAGCAAACATTTAGACGTTTTTTCTCCATCGCTTGAAGTAAAGCTAAAGCTGTGAGATATTGCAAACTAAGTGGGTTATATAATGCCACTAGAGACTCTGCAGTGAGTGTAGCACAGTAGGTTTACCATTCAACCCTTTACAGAGCCAAGGACCCCCCAATTCAGAGGGACCCTCCATATAAAAAAGCATTCATATTTTATTGGTAACTTCTTACTGGCTCAAGTTAAAAGAGTCAACAAGTCTGTGATATTTGGGTCTCTTGATATGGCTTGGGTTCCTGCCTCTGTGTAAATCTATACAATTTTTGCAGATTTATATATTTGTTTTTGCTAGGCAAAAACTAAGATGGATCGTTCTGTCCTCATTCATGTATGTAGCACAAACAGTACGGGACTGAAGTACTGAAATAATGTTGAATACTAAGAGATGTGCTAAAATCACAAATCCTAAAGTCCAAAGCATACTCTACGCAAGCACGTGAACGCAGACGCTTCTAGCTAAGCAAGCTTGATTCCGTGCGACGTTGCGTTCTGAAATGTGTCAGACCTCTATCGACAACACAAGTGTGCGTTGTATTCTCAACGTTGCCACAGGGGGTGCTATAGCCAGGGGTTAAACTGGGATTTTTGAGTAGGGGGAACTTTAACACCACCCAGAAGTGGGCACCCTGTTAAAAAAGTGCCGCACTAGTCAAATATAGCTGACCAGGTTCTGACACAGACAGACATAAAGCCTATGTTATTAACTTTAAATAATTTTAAAGTGTTTTTCGAGCAAACACACTCGCTAAATAGAGGTGGAATGCATATAAAATGGAACTGGAGCCTACCTGCAGGAAATAAAATTGTGAAGCAAACTAAATCAAACTAAATTAAATAAAATAACAAAAACTGCCATTTTTTTATTGTTATTATTATTATTTTAATCAAAGGGGCCGGAACGCCGTTCCAGACAATTCCACCTCAATTTAACCCCTGGCTATAGTGGACATTGGTGTCAACTGTCCACTTCTACTTTCAAGTCAACTGCTGTCATGGCTGAGTATAATGGGTTGAAGAGAATATTGCTGAGCAAGTAAGATGAAGACAGAGTATTTATAGCAACTTACCTGAGTAGTAACACATCCAGTGTCAAGTCTCAAACTTTTGAAGGTAACTCTATCGCCCCCTTGAGTTCTGAGGTTTGTAACCGCCACAGTAACGCAAGAACGCACGCTAGTAGATTCAACCGGACCACATGTCGGCAAGTGCTTTCATCTGCGAATGCATACTTGAGTAAAGTATGTTTCTTGCGTAAGTATGAGCTATAATGAGAGTTATGTTTGACTTATATTCTGTATATTTTATATTTATATTATATTCGTGAACCCTCAATTGAAAACCCAGACTTTATGGGACAATGGAATTATCCTGGAACCAAAGGGTTTCTAATAACAGCTTTGACAAATAATACTCAACGGCATTTAATGACTAGTCTGCTTTGGTTCCCTGTGCAAAACAGCAGCAAACAGCCTCTTTTATGGGTATGAAAATGAAGTAAAGCAGGTGTACCCTGGACAAATGGATGGACAGGCTGGAATATCATTTGGGGCTGGAACAACAGATGCTTGACGGCTCAGTACCAGCAAATCATACCTTTACCTACAGTCTAGAGCGCTTCCTGCAGCTGTTTTCATTGCAAAATACCTCATAGCACTGGGACGAAGGTCAATATTTGTGTGCGTGTGGATGCTGTTACTATTTTGGTATGCAAAGTCCTACCTACAACAATGAATGATGACGGCTACATATCACCACTTTTTCACATTATGTCCTTTATGGTTTGTGCTTTCAAGGAATGGAGATGCAAGCTTTTATATAAAACAGTTGCAAGTCATCGTGAAACACTGTTTGCCTTACTTCTGTACGTGAAACAGAATAACCAAAAATGTAGGGTGGGAATTGACTGGATGGTGAAAAGTGGTCTTAATAAGACAGGTGATAGGAGGGGCTGAAAAATAAGAGGGATTCGTGACATCATCTGAAAAAGGGAAAGTTATATCGGAGGTGGTGCACAAAAAGACCAGAAACATCCTTTAAACAATTGTGTTCGTGTTGACTCTCTAGCCCAAATTATAATTCGGTCAGACGCAAATGCTAGTCGTCTCTGTACAGAACACCTGAAGCAAATTTCGTCATCAACAGAGTGCTCGAGCACTGAACTCTTGCAGCCTGATTTTTCTAACCTTGTGTACTCTTCTAATCATACGAGCCTGGAATTATTTGTACTAATTAGTCGGTCCACAAGGTGGCAAGCCTCACAGTTGAGCCGTTGCTGTCATGAAGAAGCACTAGAAGATGTATTCGCCACTAAACAAAAGGAGACAAATGTGAAAACAACAACAGTGGATGTGCATGCCAAGAGCACGTGTGTGAGGAGTATAACATTTGTATAACTCAAGTCTGATGGAATGTAAAGACATCTTTATGGGTATAAACTCTTGAGAATAAATAGTCCAGTATCTCATAGCAGTTGTAGTGCACATGCGCCAGCTGCTTTTATATGCATGCAGTCAAATGAAATATACTTTGAAAGGCTAGCGTACGACAATATGTAGACACGTTCATTTCAAAACCGAAGTATACTTTGGGCTTAAGAAGCCTTAAAGTCAAAAAAGGCTCAAACAGTCATTCCCACCAAACTCCTCTTGGACTTGTGCTTGTGTGGTCATGTTTAGCGCCATTTTGTAGAGTTTTGGCTGATCAGGTGGACAGCTGTGTTTGCCTCTGTCTGACAACTATGCAGGAAACCCAGTGCATCAAACCCACTCACACCCTTCTGCAAACAAACGTATACTGACATAAGCAAGTTCACAGGGAAACACCAACCCAGAGAGAGCAAAGAAATAGTCTGGTATATACAGCCTGAGATGCATGTCAGTTTTTAGAGGTGCTATAACAACAACAATGACTTTAATTAACTTAAACACAAATGAGTAAAATGGCAGATTACCAGTTCACAAACACTTTGCTCTGTTCCTCACACAATGCTATCTTATGACATCTAAACACTTTTAGCTCATGACGTGATACATTTTAATATTTGCATTACCAACAACATTTGCAAGCTTGTTTATATGCAATCAAATTGCGCAGGATCTCAACTGATAGAGCGTTGCACTTGCAATGCAAAGGACCAGAGTCCTAAAAAGCATGCGAGTTGACACAAGAATAGAAATGTCATAGAATCAAATGACCTGGTTGTGTTTTTCATCTCACATTTGCTTTTTCTGACATTATCGGTTAGGTTTAAGTATAGGGTTTAGGGTAGGGAAGTCAGTTTTGTTGATTTAAAACTTAAAACTCAAGCATTAACCTTAAAAACCGAATCTGTTTGGGAGAAATTTTAACTCGCTTTAAGCGCCACCTTGTGGACATTTCATCTCAGAACTGCCACGAGACGTGTATTAAACAATGTCATATAATTTTGCAAAAATGCCGTCACAGTAACTGTCATGAGCTCAGACTGAATGAGTCAGTTGTTGACATACAGTAAGAGTATAGAGCTGTAAAATAAATGTGGATAGCATAGCTCAGGTCATTTGATCTTGGAAGAATTTGATGTGAAATGTGTCTAGGCAAATCTGGGCACAGTTTCTCTTCCGAAACTCTAGAGGAGACACGTGAGATTACTGGGGTCTTTTTCTCAGAAAAACATCTGCGAAGCAGGAGACTTTAGCAAACATCTCAATTTGATTTTCCATATGCATCTCATTGCTTTTGAGAAGAAACAACTGAGATATTAAAGAGATCTAATTTGCGGGCTGGTACAACCTTTCTATTCAAACAGAGTCAAATGTCTGTTTGCTTAGCATTAGCAAGTGTGATCTTGTCAGGCAGGGTTGTGGAGAACCAGCACCTCTGTGGAACTCCAGACAGCTGCTTTGAAGTCAACGTTTGGGGTTGGTCATGAAGGTGGGGGTGGGTGGTGTTCCTCTTTCATGGACTGCCGGGTCACTGTTAGAGAGTCATACATTCACAGTAACATTGAACCTTTCAAAACATTGAAATTGAACCCATTGAAAGAAAAATCACAAATGATATTTAAAAAATTGTCTCCAAGACAGCAATGAGATTAAAAGGAGAGCAAATTGAGACGGTTGCTTCTCAAATTTTTCTCCTGAGAAACAAACCCAAGTAATTTCACATGTGTCTCCTCTAAAGCTTCCAAAGAGATCTTAATAATGCCTCCACCTGTGCTCGGATTTGCCAAGATACCAAGTCTGCAGTCAGAGAACATGAAATCATCATTTTAATATGTTCTCAACATTTCTCATCATATTCTCCCAAGACCACGTGATCTGAGCTAGACCATCCTTATTAATTGTAAAGCTCTATACTCTAACAGTATGTCAACAATCGCCTCGTTTGTGTCTTTGTATTTCTTCAAAAGAATTTTACGAGGAACAACTGAGACATAGTTGAGATTTAAATGAGGCATAAGTGAGAAGCTTAACTATTTTCCACACTTTCTCAGGGTGGATGACCTTGCTTGTGCTTGGTATACATGTGAAACATAACTGAGACCTCAACTAAATATCCCGAGCCATAAGAGAGCAACATCTGGGCAATAGCATTTTCTTCAGCACCATCACATGTTCCTCGAATCTATACTGTTAGTGAAACCACCATTGTTTTGGAAGGTGTGTGGTCTTAGAAAGGGAAGTGCTTTACAAAGTCTTATTCAAACATGCTCTCGGCCATCTGGTAGCTGTTGTAGTTTGGCATTTGATTGGGCTCTACTGGCTCTGGAAGCCACAGAAAGTGCAGTGCTTCACGGGATACATTTAGCAGGGCATGGCCACTTAAGATGGGAGTGGAATGCATTGTTCCTCAGTGAAATCCAGTCTCGGTCTGCAAAAAGAGGTCATTTTTCAAACAGATGCCTAAACAGACTACATGCAGACTACGCTCTGTTGAATTTAAGTGTGGATTGCATTCAAACGACCAAATTCCAAAGCAAAATGGATATGTAAAATATGAATGAGTTGAGAGAGGCTTACATGACAAAACCGTATGGGGGTATTATATTGCGAAATGTGCTCTTGTCCATTTCGTTGTCCTGTGCAGTGATAGCAAGAAACTAAGTAAAAGTAGCGATGCAGCTAACTTAATAAAATTGTTCAGTAGCGTAACAGTAGTTCGATGTTTTCTTAATAGTATCTTTTTTCCACGACTTTTTCCAATGAGATGCGGTGCAGTGCGTCAAAACTTTACAGTGCTGGTTTTTCGCACAGCTTTTTGCGCAAATCAAATGTGCTTTCCTCAAATCTCCTTTCTTTGTAGCGTTATGAAGTTCGAATTATTTTTGTGAATGCATTTGTTGATGTAAATGAACCCATTCAAAAAACGATTATTTTGAGTTGCTGCACAGAAGTTTCTTTACGGCGTTTTAGGTCTACTATTTGGAAGTAAAATGTTTAGTTAAATGCTGCTGTTTGTTGCTATATTTTCTACTGATTGTTGTGCCAGAAATATACCGCTCTGATTATAATTACATTAAAAAATATATTGCTCTTCTAAATAGCTTCACTGTAGTTATCTACTTTAGCTTTTCCAGTAACAAGCTTTTTCCAATGAGCAGCGGTGTAGGGTGGCAAAACGTTACAACGTTGTTGGACGATTCAATGATACTTTTGAGTAGCTGCACAGAAGTCCCTGTGCGGCATTTTTCGGCATCTTTTTGTAGCGAAATTTCAAGTTCTGCTGTTTGTCGCTATATTTAGTACTCATTGTTTTTGTGCAAGATAAATACTGCTCTGATTGTAATAAAATAAATTATCAAAAAAAATATATATATATATATATTGCTCCTCTAAATAGCTTCAAAGTACTTTTCCAATAACAAGCTACCTTTCCCAACAAGTAGCAGTGTCACGTGACAAAACATTACTTTGCTGTTTTTCGTACAGTTAAGCGAACCGAAGCTCTCAACAAATGCGCTTTCCTAGAATGTTTATAGCATTAGGGAGTCCAAATAAACAAACTCATTTAAATAATGATTCAATTATTCTTTTGAGTTGCTTTTTCCAACTAGCAGCAGGGTAGCCTGACAAAACGTTACATTCGTTACGTTTTTTCTCACAGTTGAGCGAACTAAAGTTCTAAACGAATGTGCTTTTCTACAATGTTCTCTCTTTATAGCATTAGGAAGTCCAAATAATTTTAGTGAATTGGTTCACATAAACAAACCCGCTCAAAAAACGATTAAATGATTCTTTTGTGTTGCTGCACAGAAGTCCATGCGGAAATTTTTTTTGTAGCGAAATACGAAATATTTAGTTAAGTGCAACTGTTTGTCACTATTTTTATGACTCACTTATATAAGTTAGGTAAGGGTTATAGGGTTAGTTTTAGTTTTGTATTTAGGCAACGTCCACACTAATACGTTTTCGTTTAAAAATGCATCGTTTTCCCTATGTTTTGGCCTTTCGTCCTCACTAAGAGGGCGTTTTTGACAGCAAAAATGGAGGTTTTCGAAAACACTCTTCCAAGTGGATAAATTTGAAGACACCATATTCGTGTTGTAGTGTGGACAGGGAAAACGGAGATATCTGAAAACGATGACGTGTTTGTTGGCATGTGATGCAGTCATGTGATCCATTCAACCCAAAACAATCAAGATGGCGGCCCATGTTGTAGCGGCATTGTTGTGCCTGTTGTTCACTTTGAGAGCATTGTTAAAGATAAATGTTACTTTGTACAACCTTCACAATGCATTCTTTCAAAGGCGGCGTGACGTTTACTCAGAATTGCTGTCCGGCGGCGGAACAAAAGAAAAATCGCATTTCAGACCGTACACAGAACGGCATTTTTTGCATGTGCAGTCAGGGGATTTAAGAGTTTTCATACGTTTTAGTGTGGATGAGCAACTTTTGGAAAATGCTTGAAAATGGCAGTGTGGACGGAGAGCGTTTTGAAAATAAAAATGCTGTTTTCAAATGTATCTGGATTAATGTGGACATACCCTTAGCGTAAAAGTGAGATCCTCGAAAAATAAATACTGAAATTAATAGCTTCAGTGTAGTTAGCTACTTTTTGTTAGCGGTTTGTAGTGCAGCTTACTACTTTCTCAAAAGAGTAGTTTTACTGTAGTTGAACTACTTTGAATTAAAAGTAGCATTTAGCTAGGGAAGTTACCGTTTCTAAGTAGCTTCCCCAATGTGGCTTTTACATCACAGTTGTCTTCCTTTCAATCTCGTACTCATGAGGTCATTTAGGTCTTGCTGCAAGTGAATTGAGGTGAATTCCTGACCGCGATCAGGCACGTTCCAAAAACGAGTGGAAACCCTTCATGACTGGCCGAGACAAGTGGGGGATGCAGGTTCATTGGTACAGGGTATAGATGCTGTGTCCCTTTGCTATGTTGCTGATTTGGAGTGTGCCTGTAAGGTAGGGAGTTGTCAATTGGCTTTTTGTTGCCAGGTAGGGGTTCAGTGTTTTGTGTGACCGCTAATTAGAAACTGATTAGCACCTTTTAGTGACAGGTGAAGTAATCCCTAACTGCATTAACTACAAACAGGAAACTCAAACACATTTCTACATAACATTCTTTGATCAACCAACCCCCAGGCCACCTCATACAGTTTACAATGCACAGTTAACTAATTAATAATACACTAAGTCATTGTTTGTTTATGTTTCAATGGCTGATATGATTGTGTTCTTGAACTTATAGGTGAAAACATAATGCTGGTGTTATTTTACTCCTTAATAATGTTCTTTTCCATGTCAATTAAGCATATTTGCTGGCAAAATTCCCATAACTGTAATGCATCCAAATGTTTTACCTTTGTTTTGTTTTTTTGGTAATTCTCAATAAATGCAGTACAATTGCTTGTCTTGCCATTGTTACAGAAGAAGTGTACAATAATGTGCTATTAGCGGCACCAATAGTAATAGTAATAGGATAGTGACTACTGGTGGTTATATACAGGTTTTCTGAACACTCCTGGCCTTGTTTGGTCAGACAAACAGATAGTCCCGCCCTAAACTCAACCTAAAAATGGCTTATTTATACAGCGGTTGTCTATCCACACTGAGCTTAAATAGGAGAAACCATTTGAACATTGAAAAAAAATGACACATTTCATCTTTAACCTACTAAATTCTAAGAATGTTCTTTTTTTTTCATTCTGCACTCGTGATATTTATGAAGTTACGGACTGAATATTGACCCAGAAAAGACAGTCTGGCAAAAACCACTGCATGACTGTTATGATTCTGCAACAACAGATGTGTTTTCACATATGATCGCTATTATCGTCTGGTTCTTATCGGCCTCACGTGCACAGTGCATCCTCCTAGATGATGCAGTTGGAGCAGAATTAATAGTCTTCGATGATGATAATCACTCATGAAATGACAAGAGTATGATCTCACATGGAGAAACCCTGAGATCATGTGAGGCGATGAAAGGTTTGGGAATCTGCACATCGTAAAGTCTCTCGTAGAAGCGTTTGGAGCTCAAGATGACTTCAGTGGCTATTTTTGATGGTTAAATGCTAGCAAACCAGTTATTTACAACACAAAACAAGCCTCACCTCATGTCTGTATTTGGTAGTTTATGTCTGAACAGCATGTCACAGGTGTTTTATGAATCAACATTTAGAGCTGGTAAGTATGGAAGATGAGCAGTGACTCTTAAAAATGAAGGAGTTATCATATGAATAATTAAAAAAAGTAACGTGAATGTAAAAAGTGAATAAATCACTTCTCAAAGTTGGCAATCAATGGCTACTTCCACGTCACCTACTGACCAATTAATTTTTTTTTAACTCGATTGGCAAATGCTATTTTGGGCCGGATTATGGACCAGGTCAAACACAAACGAAGATATTCTGATGGAGATATGATGCGTTTATATCCATACAGTGCAACTCAATGGCGTCCAAAATGTTCAAGCTCTAAAAAGGACATTATAAAGGTAATCCATACAACTCGAGTGGTTTAATCCATGAATTTTTGAAGCGATATGATCGGTTTTGGGTGAAAACAGACCAAAATGTAACGCTTCAAGTGCGACCAAGGAGACTGCAGATGTCAAGATTAAAAGTGAAACAAGGAGTAACATTTTGAGATGGCATAAGGGTGAATAAAGAATTTTTTGGGCGAACTATTCGTTTATAAACTGCTAGTTTATAAAAAGAAAATAAAAAAGCATGAAAATAGTATTAAAGAGCGTAATATGGTAAAGTAGCCTACATCTCAAAATCATGAATGAATTCATTGCTCGATCTGTTGTCATTGTGTAGTAAACAGTTGTCTATTTGTGAGGGTTTCAAAGTGTATTTGTTGTTTAATGGAATGACAACCATATCTGGTAATTAGACGCAACGGCTCTGCTAGCATTAGCAGGGTGTGAACTACTTTCGAATGTTTGACCACCAGAACGTTTATTGCCTCGACATTGAAGATGACATCAGTGTGCTTTGTGGTAAGGTTTCCACGTTAATCCCATAAACGGATATTTGACAAATACCCCTCAAGCTGTGAGGAATCAAACAAGGATATTATGCTAGCAAAGCTTACCTCATGTCTACAACTATCGCTTCGACAAGACTTAACCCACGAGAACAAGTTAAAAATCTCCAAATTCATTTCTAGCTTCATTTTGACCCATTAGAGAGCATCGTGATGTAGAACAAAGGGATTTTGTCTCTTTGTCCACTTGTTTGTTATTCGACTATAAATCATACAATCAAAGACATGTTTGGCATGACAATAAAGGAATGGGGAAATTCATTGAGGGACACTTTGTTTTTGTGTTATGCACCAAAAAGAAACTCAAAGCGACAGGTTCTGTACAAATTATGCAGGATTGTCTTCATTAGACCAGCAAAAAAGAAACTCATATAAATGCGACACTACGCCCTATGCAGAAAATAAAGTGGACATGCAGGGGTAAAAACTAACCGGAATTTCATACAAGACCTCAACATGTAGTGGCGATGTCCAGTTATCGTCTAGGAAATAAATAGTTACAGTAATACTGCATTTATATTTACATTATGTGTAAATTTGTTTCAGCTTTTGAAAAGAAGTTAAGACATTTTTCATCTTTTGCTGCGTTCTCGTCGTGTCGGAATAGAGCGCAACTGTGTACACCCATTTTTTCAGCCATCTGGGTTCCAGAAAGTATTTTCCCCATTCATTTCTTCCATAGACCTTTAATAAAATCCTTCATAAAAGAGTTGTGAGCCATGAACCAAACCAAACAGCTCAGAGGAGAATCGCAACATCACAAACTTTGTTTTGAGGCAAAAAATTATTTGAAAATCGTACATAAAGACAAAGATACAACTGTGTACTTACCGTCTTTCATAAGGGCACAAACTACAATCCCATGAAGCATTGCGAATGACTTGATGGGAATACATAAAACTATTGATTTTAGGTTGTTGTTTATAAGTATAGAAACAATATATTTGACGTTTATTGCAAAATATCCTGATATGTACAAATATACAGTATACAGTAAGTAGTTTCAGGTTGAAGGGAGATCAACTCGATTACATTATTCATGGGAGCGTGCGGTCACTCTGAGGCACGTTTCGCGGGTTTCATTGGCCGCGGTTCTCTGATTGGTGGATCTTTCTCTGCAGGACCATGAGTAATGTAGTTGTTCACCATAAATTCCACTATCAAACATGATTTTTGAAATTTAAATAAGGTGGACTCAATGGCTTCAACGCAAGCAATATCATCGATGAACAACCTCGTAGCTATAAAGGTTTATAAGTTATCGTTGAAAATCAATTTGTCTATGGGATAAATGAATTTTGTTGCACTTTATTACTGTAATTGAGAGAGGGCAACTCAGAGATTCTACTCTGAACTGCTCATGTCCTCAGACCTCGGAAGTTATTTGTTTTTATGTCTTGTAATGCCAAAACGGCTTTGTTGTTGATAACAGCAAAATGTTACCTCTATATGTTCTTGCTTAACGTTTAAGAACAAAGAAAGCGCTCCAGGTAACGATGGCATAATAAAATGGCACATCTAACTGTTGTTGATGCTGCCATATTAATTCTTTTTACATGACGTCTCGACTGTCAAGTCGGAGCTTTCATAGAATTCAGGAATTACAACTTGTAATTATGAGCTGTATGAAGACGTGAACGCTTTTTACAAGTCGGAATCTCGTAATTACAGTAATTCCGACATGACGTGAACGTACCATTTTATCAAAATGTAAAGTCATTGCAATTTTGTTTCTTTGGAATAACATGCACTGATGATTTGTGCTCAGTAAAACCAAGAACATGCATTGAAAACATAAATAGGGCTGATTTTGATTTCATGTTGACTTTTTAAAGTGGATCCCTTGAGAAATGCTTTGGAATTTTCAGTTGTGGGGAAAGCTGGCACTCTACTGTGGTCCCTCGGTGGATCATTATGCTGTGAAATATGGCTTCCTTGGCAACATTCCCTACATCCCTGGCGCTGTTATTGTTGGCTATCAGAGGGGCACCATGAGAGAGACCACAGCCAAACAGTCCAGCCCCTGTGGTCTGACCCCTGGCACGATTAGCGGTTTACCTGCAAATACAGCCTGGCACACGGCCAATTCCTGACTATATACTACTTACCAACCTTGTGAATTTATTCACACACTTTTATCTATTCTTTTCCTAATAAAGCGCAACAGTCTGGTTCCGGAAGTAAAAATCGCATTAATTTTTCCATAGGCGAATTGATTATTTATGATAAATTATAAACATTTAAAGTTCTGAGGTTGTTCATCGATGGTATATGCTTCAGTTAAAGCCATCAGTTTATGTTATTTTAACTTACAGTCATTTAAAAAATAAAACACGTTTAATAGTGAAATTCCTGGTGAAGAACTTCACTACCCATGACCCTGAGGGGGGGATATCAGAGATTCGCGGCCAACAATGTGCGCCAAAAGTGCTCTGCGGCCACTGAATGACGCAATAAATTTGGTCTTGGTTACTTTCGGAAGATGGATGGCTGAAAAAATGGGCTGCACTGTTGCATTCAATTGTGGCAATCCAACAAGGTCTATAATACCTCGAGAAAGCTAGCCATTAGCATTCCCATTCATTTCAATGGCAGTTACTCAGCTAGCGCACATAGCCCCAGAAGTACGCAACCTGCTTACTGCCATCTTTGCTCATGAGCACTCAGTTCCGAATGTTGTTTTAGTGAAAATTAGCGAACTGTGACATCAACCTCCGAGACATGGGTTCTGGTCCCGTGGGAACCAGGAAATAATCTCATTTGCATAAAAAAAATGATACATAGGTTGACAGTGGTGGTGGCGTAGTGGGCTAAAGCACAGAACTAGTACATTTACATTTACGCATTTGGCAGATGCTTTTATCCAAAGTGAATTACAGTGCCCTTATTACAGGGACAATCCCCCTGGAGCAACCTGGAGTTAAGTGCCTTGCTCAAGGACACAATGGTGGTGGCTGTGGGGATTGAACCAGCAACCTTCTGTATATATATACTCTACAGACATTTAGGTTTAGGTTTGGGGTTAGGGGGTAGAGTTAATAAAATATACATTACTATTGACTGTTTTACATAATTTACAACTAAAAATACAACTTTGGCACCACTCTATGGGGATTTCACCTGGACAATGGCGCTCACACGTGTCTATTCGTTCAACAACACTTCCAGCTTTAGCCACCGGAGGCAGTGATTCGATTTTAGCTCCAGACCTTTCTATCTACATTTGCCAAATTTGAACTGTCCACAGTTCGACAGTTGGCTAACCAGACAAAAGTGGTATCAGGATTAAACAGTTTATTTTTGTAAACTCCACAATACGCAGAATTGCGGTGTTTCAACACAGAGTTTTACCCTTTGACTCCGATATAAACAGCCAAGTACAAATTAGAGAAAATGAATAATTAGACATTTAAAACCTGTTCTTTGTCAGGAAACAGGTCAATACAGAACATTAACACAATTCATCACTTTCATTGATGTTGTGTTATATGTCAGTTTGGGAGTGGCTATGAAGTACATTTTTCTCCCAGGGAAACTTTATGTTGTGTTTATGGCTGTGGTTGAACTCCGCATTGGCCGATGAGAATGTGTTTTTCTAGCAGTAATTGGACTTGAATGTCAGTGGAAAGTGCTGGTGGTTTAGAAAGGGTTGAGAATTTTGATTCTTTTATTTATAGTGTTTGTTGACATTGTGCTGTATCATATGAAGCACCATTGTGATATACAGTACATCTAATCCAGACTAAAGCTAATCACAGGTACAAGTAACAGCTAGAGAAAGAAACACAAACAAACATGATTGGCCAATGCAATACAAGTATGCAGATCAGTTGTACATACTGGAGGGTTTATTTAAATCATAAATCTGTCACTAAATAAGTTATTTAATTAGTTTTCCAAGAGGCAAAAGAGGTTGGACCAAGCAGTCTCGCAATATAAAGCCAAATAAGGTTGGCAGCATCATGGAAATTCATATACAGTGAATATATTACAGATGACATTACATCCTCCCTCCATTTTAGTCATGTTTACGTTGGCTTTAGGCCACATATATTGCATTCAGATTGAATGCCCTGCAGTCTGGGAAAACTTGCATGCTAAAGGCCAAATAAAACACATTCAGTGCATAGATGTGGCACATATATCTGTTTACACTAATCGGACACAACATTAAAACCACCTGCCTAATATTGTGTAGATCCCCCTCGTGGCGCCAAAACAGCTCTGACCCGTTGAGGCATGGACTCCACAAGACCTATGAAGGTGTCCTGTGGTATCTGGCACAAGACGTTAGCAGCAGATCCTTTAAGTCCTGTTGCGAGGTCGGGCCTCCATGGATCGGACTTGTTGGTCCAGCACATCCCATAGATGCTCAATCAGATTGAGATCTGGGGAATTTAGAGGCCAGGGCAACACCTTGAACTCTTCGTCATGTTCCTCAAACTATTCCTGAACAATGTGTGCAGTGTGGCAGGATGCATTATCCTGCTGAAAGAGGCCACTGCTATCAGGGAATACCGTTGCCAAGAAGGGGTGTACCTGGTCTGCAACGATGTTTAGGTAGGTGGTACGTGTCAAAGTAACATCCACATGAATGCCAGGACTCGAGGTTTCCCAGCAGAACATTGCCCAGAGCATCACACTCCCTCCACCAGCCTGCCTTCTTCCCATAGTGCATCCTGCTGCCATCTCTTCCCCAGGTAAACGACGCACACGCACCCGGCCGTCCACATGATATAGAAGAAAACTGATTTATCAGAACAGGCCACCTTTTCCATTGCTCCAAGATCCAGTTCTGACGCTCACGTGCCCATTCTAGGCTCTTTCGGCGGTGGACAGGGGTTTTGTTATCTAACATTTTATGTTTTTAAATAGTCTGAAAAACCATTTGCTCTCATCATGATAAAACTGCCATTTAAAATCAGTTCCTGTGGTGCAAAGTTTGGATTTTTTAAAATAAATTCTTTTATTTTATGACACTTAATGGGACAAGTAGACAAGACAAGAGACCCATGGGGCTTTAACACAAATTCAAAATGTGCTGTTCCCAATATGCTAAAGTTACAATGCCTCCATAACTTTACCAAAAATAGTTACTACTTATATAAAAACTACATTGTTGTAGTGTTTTTTTGATGCATTTTTACCCTTTAGAATCCTTGCTGGGCCTACAGGCAGTAGATAGCGCTGGGAGGTCCGAATCATTTTAGCGAACGGTTGTTTCATGAACCCGGTTCAAAAAACGATTCACAACCGTGTCATCACTCAAAAGTGTTCTCAGAAATCCCCACGTGAAATTTTATGTTTCATTTCACTGTTGTTCATTTCATCATTTTTCACTACATCTGCAATACGTCTACAAGACGTTTCCTCTCGGATGTCAATAAGACATTCAGCAGATGTCTTGGAGATGTTTATGATTTAGAATGTTTTAAAATCTCTCTTGTTTTTTTATTAGATGTTTAGCAGATGCTTTCCAGATCAAATGCTCTTAAACAGTCATCTCAGAGATGGACATGTGCGATCTGGGGTTGTATTGTTCCAGCATCATTGATGCAACTAAAGAACAGCTACTAATGTTAACGATAACGATAACGATAACTATTAGGTTAATAATATTCATAAATATAAGTAATAACAAAATTGGGTACAAAATTGTTCCCATCTCAGTTTTCCTAATAAATAAATAAATAAATAAATAAAGACATCCATCAGCTTCATTAAAAATATTTGGTTCAAAAGTATGATTTGTTCGAGAATTGGACATGTAGATCCATTCTAAGTATGGAGTAATACTTGTGCCAGAATTCGGCATGCACAAAATTATATTTTGAGTACACCAAAAATGTTCTGCATGTGCAAGATGATATTTTGAGCATGTAAAAAGTTATTTTGCACACAGAGTGGGTAGGCGGAGAAAGCAAAATGTAAGAATTCTGAGCAAATTCACATACAAATAAACTTTATTCAAGTGCAAAATTGATTTATGTTTGCTCAAAATGAATGTATCTTTGCAAGAAGATACACTGCTTTACAAAACTGAGTTCAAGCATGTGCAAAATAACTTTTTGCGCGCTCAAAATATCATCTTGTGCGTGCAAAATAACTAAAAAAATGTGTGCGCTCAAAATATAATCTTGCACGTGCAGAAAATTTTTTGTGCGCTCAAAATATAATCTTGCACATGCAGAAAATTTTTTGTGCACTCAAAATATCATCTTGCACATGCAGAACTTTTTTATGCACTCAAAATATCATCTTGCACGTGCAGAAAAAGTTTTGTACACTCAAAATATCATCTTGCACACGCAGAACATTTTTTATGCGCTCAAAATATCATCTTGCACATGCAGAACATTTTTTGTGCACTCAAAATATCATCTTGCACATGCAGAACTTTTTTATGCGCTCAAAATATCATCTTGCACATGCAGTACTTTTTTATGTGCTCAAAATATCATCTTGCGTGTGCAGAAAAAGTTTTGTACGCTCAAAATAACATCTTGCACATGCAGAATTGTTTGTGCGCTCAGAATATCATCTTGCACATGCAGAATTGTTTGTGCACTCAAAATATCATCTTGCACATGAAGAAAAATGTTTGTGCCCTCAAAATATATTGCGCGTGCAGAACATTTTTTGTGCACTCAGAATATCATTTTGCACGAGCAGAATTTTTTTGTGCACTCAGAATATCATCTTGCTTGAGCAGAAATTTTTTTTTTGCACTTAAAATATTATCTTGCACGTGCAAAAAACAATTATGTGCGCTCAAAATTTCATAATTGTGGCACATATGTAACTCCATATCTGATGGGCAGAAGAACAAGGCGGGCATGCATTCTTTACTTAATATGTGCTTTAAGTTATCAGACCATTTAAAAATAAAAATAAAAATCGTGAACTTATTGCCTTTTCTTGTCAGGTTCTCGATATCTGCAGAAATGGACTTTATAAAATTCTTGTGGTTTGATTGAGTTTATGTCTCTGGGCGCCAAGAAACTAATTATTCATTATCTCGACAGTTGCACACAGATTATCACACTAACTATAGGCTCTTTATCAACGTGCTAACACGTCCTCTGTTACCAAAGCCAGTTGTTTTGTTGTCAAAATTGCATCAAATGTCCGGTAGATGGCGCCAAAAGCACCTTAAGATGTTTCCTTGATGGAGAGAAACTACGGAGGAGATGCTGCTGCAGCCGAAAACCCCATTTATCTGGAGTTTCATGCATTTCCTCGGCTCATGGATCATTTAATGTTTGCATGATCGATTTCCCCATTGGAAGCTGGAATAAGTATATAAAGCAGAGGTTGGTTTTGTGGATGTGTGTTGATGTCGTCATCAGAGGACAGTCGAGCGCATTCCATCGAATATTCGGCCGGAAGAAACTGCGCGAGGGTTTGTTTTTATTTGGATATAAATGGAGCATGACGCTTGATGCTGTTCATAACGAAGAAGGGAAATAAAAAACGGAAATATCCCCGTAGAAGAGGCCCGAGTCCTGTCGTAATTGAGATACATCATTGTTTATCCATCACTGACACATGAACCGGTAATTATGGCTTTTAAATATTCATTTAAATAATTATCATTATTACTAATATATCCATAACAATGTAATATTATGTAGTGGTGGTCATGTTGGAAGATTTATTGTTATTTTGCATCATAACTTCACTTGATGTTTATTAATATTGGTCTTAACACGTTACAAAAATATTTTCTAATATTACAAATATTTCAATGCTGTTATTTCTAGATATACGCTCGATTTGTTGACATAAATATTTTTTTTTATATATCCTGCGTTAGATATATTGACATCTGAACAGCATTACTGAGATTTATCCACATTTTAGGCTATGTTAATAATAATCCACCTGATAAAATGCACCATG
This sequence comes from Myxocyprinus asiaticus, assembly GCF_019703515.2. NCBI lineage: Eukaryota > Metazoa > Chordata > Actinopteri > Cypriniformes > Catostomidae > Myxocyprinus > Myxocyprinus asiaticus. Next base: position 2,306,034 of record NC_059392.1, on the reverse strand, counting down.
TTTGATCAACTAATCGCTGTAGAGTCGTGATGTTACTGAGGCATTATTCGAGTATTTAAAGGGACAGTTCACCCCAAAATGTAAATTATCTCATCCTTTACTCACCCTCATGCCATCCGAGATGTGTTTGACTTTCTGTCTTCTGCTGAACACAAACAAAGATTTTCAGAAGAATATCTCAGCTCTGTTGCTCCTTACAATGCAAGTGAATGGTGACCAGACCTTTGAAGCTCCAAAAAGCACATAAAGGCAGCATGAAAGTAATCCATCAGACTCCAGTGGTTAAATCCATGTCTTCAGAAGTGATATGAAAAGTGTGACTGTGAAACAAGTCCACTTTCACATTCTGAAAGTGAAAGTGGAGATTTATATTAGAGGAACACAAGAGAATTGATAAAGAATATTCCCACAGCTCTTTCCCGGTGGTCACTGTAAACAGTTATTGGACCCACTTTAAATAAGGTGTCTTTAACTACTATGTACTTACGCATTTGATACAACTTACTTATTATGTACATACGTGTTGACGCATTGTACTTACAGTTAATGTACCTGCATTTAATTACAAATGTAGTTACACTGTTAACTTTACCTCTAACCCTAAACCTACCTGGACTTCAACCTCAGTAGCAGCAAATGTGAATCTTGTGAGAATTTTGCAGAACAACATGTAGTTACACAATAAATGCATTGTATTGTATGTATTTTAATGTAAGTACATAGTAGTTAAAGACACCAAATATAAAGTGGGATCCAATTATTTTATGAAAAATATCTCTGAAAATATACTTAAAATTAGTATTTGTGAGTGACCCCAGCCAGGTCTCCTGAGCAACCAAATTGGCCTGGTTGCTAGGGAAGGTAAAGTCACGTGGGGTAACCTCCTTGTGGTCGCTATAATGTGGTTCTCGCTCTCGGTGGGTGCGTGGTGAGTTGTGCGTGGATGCCGCGGAGAGTGGCGCGAAGCCTCCACACGCGCTACGTCTCCGCGGTAACGCTCTCAACAAGCCACGTGATAAGATGCGCGGATTGACGGTCTTCGTCCTCCGCCACCCGGATTGAGGTGAGTCACTACGCCACCATGAGGACTTAGAACGCAATGGGAATTGGGCATTCCAGATTGGGGAGAAAATGTTTGTTTTTTTTTTGTTTTGTTTTTTGTTTTTTTTGTGGAATGACATCAGAGTGATTAAATAATGAGTGAATTTTCATCTGTTTCCTGAAATATTCCTTTGAGTTCTGTACAATACATAAAGGTTGTGAAATAGAGGTAGACGATATATCGGTTTTACCGATTAATCGGTGCCGATAGTTGCTTTTTGGAACTATCGGTTATTGGCCAAAATCTATGCCGATAGTTTCTTTTCTTCCAAATTGTTTTATTCCTCATCAGTTAACCTCATCTGGTGAAATATATACATATTAACTGTAAAAAGTGTAATATGGTTAATACTTGCATATAGAGCATTGTAAGTTAGCCAAGTCTCTGTCATTTCAAAATAAGAGTCCCAGTGTATTTTGGACTTGTTTAAAGTTGAAAGTCCCCCAAATATTAATTTTCGAAGTTATTATTGAGATTTTGGTTGCACAATAAACAGCTTTTGGGATGTTATTCATTTTGGACTTTTGTAGCCTCAATATCGGTACCCTTCACAGTAAGGAAAGACTGATAAGCTTTTTTTTCATTCTGTAAATTGACTGATTTATTTTTTAAATTGGCCGATTAATCAGTTATCAGTTATTATAATTGCATTATTAGTAAATAGTTATCTGGTGCTGTCTAACTACGTCCTTCCTTGTGTCTGTAGGATGGAGGAGCTTGTAAACCAGTGGATTTGGCGGCAGGACTTCTGGCTTCCACCTGGCGTCACATGGCAGGACATCGCTGACGGGACGGCGGGCAGCAGTCGGCATCCTGTCCCCCGCGACCTGCTTATCTCGCTGCCGTTGGCCCTGGGTTTCATCGCCCTGCGGTTTGTTTTTGAAAGGTTAGTGCTAGGGCAATACAATCATATATTTACATATTTTGATTGTTTTTTCTCACAATATTGCAACAATAATTTATAACCCCATTCAGTGGTGGACTGGCCATTGGGAGAACCGGGACTTTTCCCGGTGGGCCGGCCACGAAATGGGGCTGCTGCATTATGCAGAATGCGCCAGTTTCTATGTAAAGTCCCGGGCTGAATTTTCTTCCCAGTCCACCCCTGACCCCATTGCATTTCCTACCATTCAATTATTAAAGAAGCAGGCTGCCTAAATAAGCAGAGACTGAATTGGAATGTATATAAATATAGAAATAGTATGTTGAAACATGCAAACTTAGCGCACTTTTAGCACTCTAAAATGCATCGATTAGTTTCTCTTGAGGGATTTCTTTCCAGGTGTAAAGGAAGGCTGAATCAGTTTGTCGCTTGCAGACTTAATCTGTATAATAAATCTTAGTTGTAATGATTGGAATCAGGATACCAGTGTATTTTGATTGTATATAGGTGTGACAGTTGATTGTTTTGGTGGGTTGTTTTTACATAGTTTCGTTATCACTTTTTCCTTGTGACAAAAACTGCTCAAGCAGGGTTTGCAATGGGCTGTTTTATTTAAACTGTACACCGTTGTGCTTTTGCAATGATTGAATATGCACTGCGTAACTGACGACACCTTGCATCATTCGTACGATAGGAGCAGGTGTTTCAAAAAAGTGAAAGCATTCTGTTCTAAAAATGGGACTTCCTTATGGGTGAATCTTGCGAAGAAATATCCAGGTCAAAAAAAATTTTTTTAAGGCAATTACAATTTTTTGCAGTTTAATATTTTGCGCATTTTCACCCCAAATCGCCATGCAATAATCATCTTGTCTTGATTTTGTTAAAAATTAATGGAACAATGCAGAAAATCCTAATGGTACTAAAGTAGACTTACGTTTTCTGTATGCAAAATATTATTTCTGGCTTTTGGACATTTTTTTGTTTTCGTGAGATTCACTTTTACATTACAGGTTGATTTGTCAGTACATAGATACTGTAAGTCTGGTAAAGTAAGTCAGTTGTTGACCAGCTGGTTAGCGGGGTTTGGATGAGATGGCCTCAGTGTCACAACGACAGCTATTTCTTATGTCGCTCTTGAAATTAGATCTCGCCCTTTCCTGACCTTGTGTTACAGAATCATCCACAACACCCTCATTTACACGATCTCAGAATTGATTAAGGATCTTTAGTTACAAACAGCATCAGGTGACCATTAAAAGTGTAACGGCTTACTTGCGTTGTTTGCGTTTTGTTGTATTTATATGTTGTTGTTTTTTTGTAGCGGTCGAGCATTGCAATCAGTCACGGTCTTGTGCGTTGCAAAATTTGAACAATAGTTTGTTTTCCATACTGCTAAGGAAGCCAATATACAGTGACAAGAAAAAGTATGCGAACCCCTTTGAATTAGCTGGTTTTCTGCATTAACTGGTCATAAAATGTGATCTCATCTTCATCAAAGTCACAAGTATAGTAGACTCATGAACAGAGATGTTAACCAGTTCCAGTGGTTCCTTCAAGTCTTTATCGGTCACTCTAGGGTTCTTTTTTACCTCATTGAGCATTCTGCAGTGTGCCCTTTGAGTCATCTTGGCTGGACAGCCACTTCTAGAGAGAGTACCTATAGTATTAAATCATCTCCATTTATAGATAGTTTGTCTAACTGTGGACAGATGAATATCTAAACTCTTCAAGATAACTTTGTAACCCTTTCCAGCTTATTGCAAAGCAACATATTTTGATCGTAGATCTTCTGAAATCTATTTTTTGAGAGGCTTGGTCCACGTCAGCAAACTCAAAATATTTGAGTGCTTTTTATAAGTTAAAGTAGCTCTAACCCACACCTCCAATCTCACTTCATTAATTTGTGTGCCAGGTTTGCCAGCTCCTGACTGTAATTAGCTTTTGTTGACCTCATTTGCCTAGGGGTTCACATACTTTTTTAAACCTGTATCATGTTTGATTGATGTATTCAATATGTACAAGAAAAATACAATCATTTGTGTGTTATTAGTTAAAACAGATTGTGTTTGTTTATTATTGTAGCTTAGATGAAGTTCAAACCAGATTTTAAGACAAATTTATACATAAATGCAGGTAATTACGAAGGGTTCACATACTTTATCTTGCCACTGTTAAGTGATTTACTTTTGTCTAAAACAGCTTGTTTTGGATGTGTACCCTAAACAAAGTACATAAAGAATATAACTTTCATTACCCCACACAAATTAAGCATTTGAACTGAAATTTTATCAGGTGAAATTATTCGCAATTAAAATATCAAGGGAAGTAATTGACAATTATTATTTTGTCATAATCGTGCAGCCTTAGATGTCAGACTGCAAGACAGGGAGCTCTCCAAGCTCAAGAAGGTGTCACACCCACTGTCGAGTCACATTTAAAGCAGTGTGTGTGTCTCGCAGGGTTGTCGCGTTGCCTCTCAGCCGACAGTTGGGAGTGCGTGACAAGGTTCGAGTTCGGGTCACGCCCATCCCAAAGCTGGAGGAGTTTTACCTGCAGAAAAAGAAGCAGCCCTCACAGGTTAGTGAGTCACACGTGCACCTGTGCCAATCTTGATACACCTGTTGTCTTTAATGTGTGCCAAAATGTAAGATATTTAATACTGTATATCAACAATTACTCCATAGATCTATGCCAAAACGTAGTGAGCTGCCTTGCTGTCTGAATAGGTAGCTGCTTTCAAAGGCAGCATCCTAACTGCAATGGAACCTCGTAAGGGGCCGTTCATAACAAATACGTTATTGCGTAAAAAAAGCTAGTCGAAACATAACAAATAAAACAGAATGCATACGTCTTGATGTTTTTAAAAGTTAGTTCTTTTACTGGCCACGGCATCCAAAAAACAAAGGAACAGCGGGACGTGGCGCAAAGTGTGCAGACGGAGGCAAAAATGCGTTTGTGTCAGAGAAAATGTCAGAGAGAAGCGAGGCGAGGGGGTCTGACATAAGTGAGTGTGTGTGTGAGTTAAAGCAGTATTCGGACTGGGTCGTGGACAGCAGGGAAGGAACAATGCCACGGTTCTCCCGTTGAAGATATTTCGGCGGCTGCCCATGTGATAGCCTATTTAGGTCTGCCGAGGCAGATTTAAGGATAATCTCGCAATCAGCTAAAGACTTCTCATCTGCACTTTCGCACGAGTGTAACGGAACCAGCTTGCGCTAATGATCTCTGGCACGCGCGTGCAACAACCGGGCTTCCCTCGATATTGCGGAGCGCAAACCTCAAAACTGATGTGACCACTTTGATTGGTCAACAACAAAAATAATGTCACTTGATGCATTTCCTTGTACTTGAAAACCATGAACAAAACTATGCAACATAAAAGGAAATGCAGGATACATTAAATACAGATTATGTTTTTACTATGGCGGGTCGCCACCTGATTTCCAATGTAAAATCTGTCCTGAAGCAAAACCATTTGAGAACCACTGAGTTAAAGGTACAGACAGGAGCAGTCACGCACCTGCAGTATATGTTAATTATTAATAATCATACGACATTACTTTAAAAGCTCACACAGCTGATGATGTTTTTCATTTAGTAGTTAATTTAACATGTAAACTAACATGCTTTAGTTATATAACATGTTAAAGTTACACGCTATTTTTTTTTTATCATGTTTATAATTAGTTTTATTATTATAATTCTGTTAGCTTTCTTATTTATTCTATTTCTTTTTAAAAGGGAGACTTTAAAAAAAAATGGTTTTAAGTTTCAATTATAATAAAGCATTTGTTCAACCATAAAAATAAAAAACCCCTTCTGTTTTCACTCCTTTAAAGGTCATTGTAACTGATGATAATAATTGTGTAATACCGTATACCGTGAAACCGTGAAACTGTGATATTGATTTACTAGCCAATGGCGATTCTTTCTCCAACTTGTCCATACTTCAGTACTTGTGAAATAAACTGGTTTGAGAGGAGCTCTTTTTACCTGCTCTTTTGTTGTTGTTCAGAATGAGATAACGCTTTTGAAAAATCACTGTGGACTCAACCAGCACCAAATCCAGAACTGGCTGCGCCACCGCAGAAACCAGGACATACCCAGTAACACCAGGAAGTTTTGTGAAGCTTCGTAAGTGCAGCTTTTGACTGTTTTCTGCCTAACCGTTCTGCATGTAAATTGTGTCCTTTGAAAAAGCTTAAAATAGCTTGTAAACACTACAGGAGGCAAATAATATCCGATTCATTAACACAATTGTAGCTGGTGTTTCTCGATCTTATTTCTCAGGTGGAGGTTTGTCTTTTATCTCATTGTGTTTTCGGCTGGTCTTGTCTCTTTGATTAATGTGAGTATCTTCAACGGATTTTCACCATGAAGGTCCAACATTGAATCAACACCCTCACATGTGGATATAAATGTAATGAGATTGATACCCGTATCTAACATGCTAGTTTTAATCGCTAAGATTACTGTTTCGAATAACAGCAACATCAGGTGTTGTGGTTCAGAATGAAGTTGCCCTCTTTGAAAGGGGATTTCCAACAAATGTGGGAAACCAAATTTTTTTGGGTCAAAATGAAATTAAAATGGACCTTGTTTTTACTTTATTAATATAAGAAAATACTAAACAAGATTAAATAAAATAACGATTTTAATGATTTAAATAAATGCAATTTTTTTTTATTTATAGAGATAAAATAAGAGATAGAGATAAAAATAAATTATTTATAGAAATGCAATTTTTTTAAAATAAATGTAATAAATAAATTATTATTATTATGAATAATTAATAAAAACAATATTCAGTAAATTAAAATACATTATAAAAATATTATTAAAAAATCATCTTATGGGAATAAAATGACTTACAAATTCAAATTCAGGTTTACTTTTGAGTATTTAAAAGACATTAAATTTTCTTTAAATATGTTTAACACGGGGGGCCTGGGTATCTCAGCGAGTATTGACGCTGACTACCACCCCTGGAGTCGTGAGTTCGAATCCAGGGCGTGCTGAGTGACTCCAGCCAGGTCTCCTAAGCAACCAAATTGGCCCGGTTGCTAGGGAGGGTAGAGTCACATGGGGTAACCTCCTCGTGGTCGTGATTAGTGGTTCTCGCTCTCAATGGGGCGTGTGGTAAGTTGTGTGTGGATCGTGGAGAGTAGCATGAGCCTCCACATGCTGTGAGTCTCCGCGGTGTCATGCACAACGAGTCACGTGATAAAATGCGCGGATTGACTGTCTCAGAAGCGGAGGCAACTGAGACTTGTCCTCCGCCACCCGGATTGAGGTGAGTAACCGCGCCACCACGAGGACCTACAAAGTAGTGGGAATTGGGCATTCCAAATTGGGAGAAAAGGGGATAAACATTTATTTTATTTTTTTTATCTGGTTAATATACCTGCACGTCTACCAGACTTTGCATGTGCGATTTATAAAAATATATTTTTGTTACATCTTTTTCCCTGACAGACTCCATGGTTTTGGGATCATCGTGAATGCTGGCGCGGATACCCCAGACAGGTCTGTAATAAACACATTCACTTCCTGTTGAATCTTCAATCTGTTGAGCTCCTTTAAAAGAGATTATGCAGAAATTAATACATTTAAACAATTATGACTTTTTAATTTGACCAGAGTTTCCACCCTGTAATATAAATAATGTTTATATTGCGTCGTCTACATAATCTTCTCGACTTCTTTACTTTTAATGCGACTAATTCTGTCTCTTCATTGTGTCACACAAAAGCAGTTAACATTGATGTCACCTGAATAGTGCTTTATAAAAGATGACATCTTCGACATGCAATTGAAGCACATGTTGAGGCCGTTGAAGTGTCTCAGTACTTCACTGGGCTGATATTCACCATCTCTGTTCCTCTATAGCCTGTAGCAGAAGTTCAGTACTGGTATTACATCGTGGAGTTGTCCTTCTACCTCTCACTTCTGCTCTGTGTTACAACGGACATCAAGCGCAAAGTAAGATGAACTCTTTCATCCTGAACTCTAGATTAACATTTAGGGCATTATTTGTTTACTTGCTGTGTGATATTTTAAAAAATCAACTAGAGCGAATGTTTTTGCCGTATTTTGTTTTGTTGTGTAGGACTTCAAGGAGCAGATCGTTCACCACATCGCCACCATTTTCCTGATCGCATTCTCGTACTGTGGCAACTATGTGCGCGTTGGAACTCTGGTGATGTTAGTCCACGATTCTTCAGACATCCTGCTAGAGGTAAATCAGAGTCACATTTATTCACTCTCAAACTGGCTGCTCTGTGGGGATCCATTATGACATCACAATCTTCTGGTCACGATTGCAGTAAAAGCGGTTTCAAGTCAGGACTAGGAATAGGATGAGATTTTGTCTTTTTTTTTTTACCTTTAGGGTGGGTATTATTTTTTTCGAATTAACACTTTTCACAAAATTGAAAAGCAAAACATATATTCAAAGAATCAACATTTAACCCCCACTATTACCCCTCCCAATCCCTAACCCCACCCTGACACTCATTAAACATCCCTGTGGTCACACATGAATATACACAAAAAAGAAAGAAAAAGAAATATATATATATATATATATATATATATATATATATATATATATATATATATATATATATATAAATAATAACAATCACACATTTAAAACTAAACTTCTCTCTCCACTGCCCCTCCCCGAGAGCCCTCCAAGAAGGCTAAATATCTGCCCCATTTCCTATCAAATAAGTCAGAGTTTCCCAGCCTTCTACATGACATTTCTTCGAATGCCGCCACTCTTCCCATCTATGTGCACCACTCCTGAAATGAGGGCGCTTTAGCCGACTTCCATCCCCTTAGAACAATCTGTCTGCCGATCATAACACTGGCTAGGACCCAAATTTGTACGTGTTTATCCCCTATATCAATGACCGCCCCATCGCCTAAAATACAGAGTCTGGGGCAAAATGAAATTTGAGTGCCCAATACATCACACATAAAACTGAACCTTCAACCATAATTCTTGGATCTAAACACACCACCAAAACACATGGGTTGTGTCTCCAACTTCTGATTGGCATTGCTAGCAGGTGGGTGTGTCCAGGCCTAAGACCAAGACCAAGCCTATACAATCTAGAGGGTGTTCAATAGAATCGATGTAAAATCTTAAAGACGCACCCTTGCCGTTTGAAAACGCCTAATGTTTAGTAAATGCCCATTTTTCTTCTGCGGACACAGAAGTCTTGGGGGGGTGGGGGGGGCACAAGGAAAATCTGGGGGTTTGGCAATGCCCCTCCTTAGACCTGGCCATGTTTCAGATTCATATTTTTGCTCCAAGGGTCTATAAATTCTGAGAAATGGAATGCAGATTTAGCAAATGTCAAAAATGGGTGTTTCTTCTTGACAACAACAGAATGAAATGCACTTTGACGTCTGCCAATTCCGCTCATTTCAGTCTTGTTTGGACTCGTAAAACACCTTGAATGTCATATTTAATTTCTTCCTCTTCTAAAGCAAACTATTTTTCCTCTGGTGAGTAAGTGTGTGGTTATCTGGTTCAGTCATTGTGCTCTTACAGTTACAGAACTTGTGACTTTGGCATGTGGGCGTGTCCTCAGAACTGGTTTACCATGATTCCTATAGTGTGGTCATGTTTTTTTTTGTTTTTTCTTTTTTCTTCTTAAGCACTTGTCTCAGTAACAACTCTTGCTTTCTATATTTTGTGGTCAATATGAGAAACCCCATGTTTGTCTTTCTAGCCCTACCTGACCCTGCTGTCTATATTGTGATTTACTATATTGTGCCATTGAAAACCTGGAAATATCAGGGAATAGAAAAATTGTGATTTCCAGGCTTGGAAAAATAAAATAAAAAGTCATTGAAATTTCCATAGTGAATATGGAATTTCTAGTTATGCTCTGCTCGAACATATTTTATCGACTAGATATTGCTATATATGAGTGCGATTTTTTTTATAATTGTCCAGTACAATGTATGCTTTATTAATATTCTTTATTTACAGTCTGCCAAGATGTTCCATTATGCTGGTTGGAGGAAGACGTGTGATACCCTATTTATCGTTTTTGCCACAGTATTCCTGGTAACTCGTCTTGTGGTTTTCCCATGCAGGTTAGAGCTTTACTCTTTATTTATTTTATATGTGATCTATGCAAAGTTATCTATTGTAACTCCTATTGTAACTCATAGACCTTTCAAGTTACATCCACCAAACTTGGCAAAAACCTTCAGAATGTTCTGACTTAGTGTGCTGTGTCTTTTCTAATGGATCGGACTTACCATTTTCCCGTAGCAAGCGATCAAAAATGGGAAAAATCTCATAGATCTACATTGGCGGAAGGCTTGTTAATGATCTGTTTGACTTACTGTAATGTCTGTACAATCATCAAACTTTTAAAACTAGTTTAAACTTTCAGTCAAGGCTTTTTCAAGCCAACATCAAAGTTTGTCTTGTCAAACTTTACCAATCTAGTTCATGTATCTTCTAGATCGGTTCACCTGTTTTTGTCCTCTTCAACAGAATTGTCTACACAACTGTTGTAGATTCACTGGAAGTCTTTCTCCCGTATCCTGGTTATTATTTCTTCAATGCCCTGCTCTTGACACTTCAAGCACTGCACATCTTTTGGGCTTGGCTGATTCTTCGAATGATTTACAAATTTATCTTTTTAGGCAAAGTGAGTATCGATTTTGTTAGCTTTCATTCAGTCAGATGAATTGCAAAACATAAACAAGTGAAATATAGTATATTTGCGATGATTTTGGTGGTGGTGTTAAAATGTAAGCGACATTGTGAATATTGCAATGATTTTAATAAGCTGTTATTTGTCCGTTAAGTCCCTCTGTTTCGCAGTTTGCGAGTATAAAAACATTAAAGCTGAGATGTTTTGGTAGCGTCTCTGATTTAAACTTCACAAACTGTTAGTTGGTAATTTCGATTGATTTCCGTGAATCAGTTCAAACTGAATCAAATTCAATGATTCATTTATGATTCATTTTCATCACTCGAAAATGTTCAAGGAAGTCTCCGCGTGGTATTTCTCATTTCTAAAATGTTTTAGTAAAAGTATATGTAAGTAAATATTACCGTTTCTTACTTTGGACTGTTATATTGGTGCATATAGTATATATAAAACCTATTCATTTGTGGAAAAACTACGATTAACTAGATTTTTACTGTATTTCTCTTCTTGCATTAAACATTTTGAATATAATTGGCTACCATGGCTGTTTAGTCAAAAAAAATGGTTCCTCTTATTTAAATATATATATATATATATATATATATATATATATATATATATATATATATATAATTTTTGCAATGTTTTGCTATATTGCCCAGCCCTATTCTTAGTGTTACCGAAGAACAAACATTTTTCCAAATGTGTTTTTTAGGTCGAACGAGATGAACGGAGTGACGTAGAGAGTGATGTTGATGAAGTTGGAGAGGAAGAATGCAGTTGGGAGCAGAAGAAGGGAGTCTTTAACTCCAAACTGGCTTCACTGACCAATAACTGTGTGCTGAACAATTTAACCAATCAGAGACGAAAGATGAACAGCAGAACACCGAAAGCCAGATAGTAATACTGCAATACCTGTTTGTATGCTTTGTTTGTTTCTTTGATTTCTTGTGTTTAAACTTAATTCAACTCCCACCCTCATGGATTGTCTGTTGCGAACAAAGTCCAACTATATTTTCAGATTGATGTTTGAATACTTAAGACAATGTAGTAAAACCAGCGGATTCCCCGAGTTATGCTACTTGTTTGTACTGTTACATTTTGTACCTTTTGATTGTATTTGATATAGGTTCAGAGTCTTGTCTTTAATTCATTTGTTTAATTTAATGAATTAGTCTTGTTTTTAATAAGAGCACATATAGCACCTAACATTTAGGAAAGCAAGCGTAAATAGATGGTGTGAATGACCATGTGAATGATCATCCAGTTGAAGTGTTGAAGATACTGAATATTCAGTATGTTTTATTAAAAGATTAAAATGCAACGCAGACATATTTGACTACTATACTGTATATATTAAACATTAAATTAGTTTGACGTTCACAATGATTTATTTCATAAATAATCATTTTATGTAACTTTTCAACTGTTGTTTAAGTTGCTAAACTGTTCCGATTGTTCTTTATGGAACAGTGATGGATAAACATACAAAATATCATTTATGGTTAATTTTACTTCTGAAGAGAGCCACTACGTTGAGTTTCTTTCTTAAACTCTTAGCTACCTCAGCAAAATGCTAAAGATATTTCATGTTGATATTTCTTCTGAATTGTCAGATATTTTTGTTTGTGTGAATTTTCTGTGATGACTCATTTATGGTCGTGGACTGTTAGAAAAGACTTACAGCGACCTCTAGTGGTGTAATATCCACTTGACTTTGTGATACTACTGAAAGATCTTGTTGCAAGAAACTACTGGAGTTTGTTTTGGAGTATACACCAATCAGACACAACATTAAAACCACCTGCCTAATATTGTGTAGGTCCCCATCGTGCCACTAAAACCACTCTGACCCGTCCAGGCATGGACTCCACAAGACCTCTGAAGGTGTCCTGTGGTTTCTGGCACAAGACGTTAGCAGCAGATCCTTTAAGTCCTGTAAGTTGTGAGGTGGGGCCTCCATGGATTGGACTTGTTGGTCCAGCACATCCCATAGATGCTCAATCGGATTGAGATCTGGGGAATTTGGAGGCCAGGGCAACACCTTGAACTCTTCGTCATGTTCCTCAAACCACTCGAACAATGTGTGCAGTGTGGCAGGGCGCATTATCCTGCTGAAAGAGGCCACTGCCATAAGGGAATACCGTTGCCAAGAAGGGGTGTACCTGGTCTGCAACGATGTTTAGGTAGGTGGTATGTGTCAAACTAACATCCACATGAATGCCAGGACTCGAGGTTTCCCAGCAGAACATTGCCCAGAGTATCACACTGCCTCCACCGGCCTGCCTTCTTCCCATAGTGCATCCTGCTGCCATCTCTTCCCCAGGTAAACGACGCACACGCACCCGGCCATCCACATGATCTAAAAGAAAACGTGATTCATCAAACTAGGGCACCTTCTTCCATTGCTCCAAGATCCAGTTCTGACGCTCACGTGCCCATTGGGGAAAGGGGTCAGCATGGGCACTCTGACTGATCTGCGGCTATGCAGCCCCATACGCAGCAAGCTGCGATGCACTGTATGTTCTGACACCTTTCTATCATGGCCAGCGATAAGTTTATCAGCAAACTGTGCTACAGTAGCTCTTCTGTGGGATCGGGTCAGATGGGCAACCCTTTGCTCCCCACATGCATCAGTGAGCCTTGGGCGCCCATGACCCTGTCACCGGTTCACTGGTTGTACTTCCTTGGACCACTTTTGGTAGGTACTTACCACTGCATACCGGAAACACCCCTCAAGACCTGCCGTCGTCTAGCCATCCCAATTTGGCCCTTGTCAAAGTCGCTCAGATCCTTACACTTGCCCATTTTTCCTGCTTCCAACACATGAAATTCAAGAATTGACAGTTAACTTGCTGCCTAATGTATCCCACCCCTTGACATGTGCGATTGTAACGAGATAATCAATGTTATTCACTTCACCTGTCAGTGGTTTTAATAATGTTGTGGTTGATCAGTGTGAATGCCTTATTGAATGAGAGTTTCGATGATTACCCAAGCATGTGCCTCAAAATCTAAAAAGGTTTCTGAATTTGAGGGCGCCTACATATTGCACCTAGATTTCAAAGGCTAAAGGCAAAATGTTTTTAAGATGTTTTAGGGCTGGAAAGTTATTAGTGTTTAGAATACATTAACACAACTAGCCTAAATTGTTCATTTGCACAGTAGTCATGAGCTGCAAGTTTGTCCTATACTGTTTAAACTCGGTTCTAAAATAACCTTTGATTGTTTATGTATGGATAAATGTAAGATTCGTGTCACCATTTTACTCTGTTCTGATTTCGTATGCAGATACACTATATTAATAACTTATATAAATTTAATATTTTATATATATTTAACAATAAAAGAAGAGGATATTGTTGATATGAAATATGAACATTCTTTATGAGGCGAGCAAACTTCGCGCTCAAATTCCCGCCATTTCTCTCTGTGACCACTTAAATAATAAAAATGTAACGCATACAACTAGCCTCAGTAGTCCCGTCTGTGTTTTTTGTGTTCCACGGTAGAAAGAAAGTCATTTGGCTTAAAAATAAATAAATAAAATAGGAAGATGAATGACAGAATTTTCTTTTATTATTATTATTATTATTATTATTAATAATTCCTTTAAAGGAACATTCCTTGTTCAATACAAGTTGAGATCAATCGACAGCGTTTGTGGCATAAAGTACTCGTACCTCCTTTAATAATAATAAATAAATAAATAAATAAATAAAGCACAAATCTGTGTTTCAGTGAGGCACTTACATTGGAAGTCAATGGGGTCAATCTGTAAAGGTTAAAATACTCACTTTTTCAAAAGTATAGACACAAGATGTAAACAATATGTGTGTTAACATGACTCTAGTGTGATAAAATCACTTACTAACCTTATCTGTGCAGTTATAGGCCTATTCAGTTTTACAACCTCGCACACAGACGTCTATTAGATGTGTGTGACTAGATCTGGAAGACGTCTATTTTACATTGTTTGCTCATCTGCAATAGGTCTATTAGATGTATTGTATCCGTTTCCTCAGATGTCTTTGAGACGTTAATGATTTGGAGTGCTCATAAATCTGATCTTTTTAAGATGTTTGTCACATTGTGATGCTTTCCAGATCAAAAGATCTAAAACCGTCATCTGGGGGACGTATGTGTGCTATCTGGGTTGCCATTGTGATGTAACGCCATTAACCATAAACCTGCAAAAAAGACATCTTAAACAACTTCACAGCTCAAATAATACACAAGGATTTTTTTCTCCCCAATTTGGAATGCCCAATTCCCAATGCGCTCTAAGTCCTCGTGGTGGCGTAGTGATTCGCCTCAATCCGGGTGGCGGAGGATGAATCTCAGTTGCCTCCGCGTCTGAGACCG
The DNA here is from genome assembly GCF_019703515.2 of Myxocyprinus asiaticus. Lineage (NCBI taxonomy): Eukaryota > Metazoa > Chordata > Actinopteri > Cypriniformes > Catostomidae > Myxocyprinus > Myxocyprinus asiaticus. Next base: position 2,290,997 of record NC_059392.1, on the reverse strand, counting down.
TCAATCCGTGCAACTTATCACGTGGCTTGTTGAGCGCGTTACCGCAGAGACCTAGCGCGTGTGGAGACTTCACGCTATTTTCCACGGCATCCACGCACAACTCACCACGCGCCCCACCGAGAGCGAGAACCACATTATAGTGACCACGAGGAGGTTACCCCATGTGACTTTACCCTCCCTAGCAACCAGGCCAATTTGGTTGCTTAAGAGACCTGGCTGGAGTCACTCAGCACACCCTAGATTCGAACTCACGACTCCAGGGGTGGTAGTCAGCGTCAATACTCGCTGAGCTACCCAGGCCCCCATACATGAGTTTTAACAGAAGAATTAATGTTAGTGCATTTATAAAATTATAAGCTTCACATTTCTGCCTTTTAAACCCTCCAAAAATTGGCCCCATTCACTGCCATTATAAGTGCCTCAGTGTAACCTCCATTTCTGCCCTTTTTTTTTAAGAAAAGGAGGGACGAGTGAAAATTATTTTTTGTGGTAATCAACATTATGCCACAAATGCTGTCGACTGAGCTTCACTTGTATTAAACCCAAAATACTCCTTTAAGGCGGAGAGAAAGAGCCAAATATATATTAATACGAAGCTTAGCACAACGAAAGATTGGTTGACATCGCAGGTGTTCTTGTTATGGTTTCAGAAGGGATGCACTCGCATTGTGGGGACTGGACAGGGTATCGAATCATCGATTTCTAAGCACACGTCAATGCAAGGGTCTAGCAGAATCATGTAAGGGTACATTTTGTTTATCTTCCTCTCGCTCAGTATGTAAATCTGTCAGTTCACTGTGGCACAGCTGGTGTAATTCGAACCCTTGTCCAGAGAAACATCCCCCAAAAAATGTGAAAAACATTTCAGCACTGTGGACAGCAGCAACAAAGCTTCAATTTGATTGGCTGGCATTGAGTTCCACCAATATGCGACTGGCGTATTTTTTTTCTTCTAAAATGGCCCTATAGTAAGCTTTGAAGTACCATGTTAAATATACTGTATTTCAGTCATTCAGTGCCTCCACAGTACTTTTTATGAGGCTTTCCAAGAACCATCTTGACAGTACAATTATGGATCCTAAAACAGTAATTCTGATGTACTTGGAGAAACAAGTAATTGCTGGAGTCGTGGAGACTTTAAAGAAGCTTTGTAAATGCAATTTATTTCACACACCACTGAAACAATACATTCATAAACCACTCAACAAACTCTTTTCTGCAGATGCATTTTGAATTTATTCATCACACATCAATTTCTCCACAGATGCAAAATAATTTAAAACACTGACAAAGAAATTAAAACTGCATCTGGTAGTGTAAACAGGACACGTGTCTTTCCTGTAGCCTTCAGAACACACTGTATTCTACCTTAAAGAAATGGGCGCAAAAACCAGTACACACAATTTCAAATTTAAAAAATATTTATGTATTCTGCATCCATCTTAAGAATTGCACTATGATGTTTGCAGCTAGCTAACTATCTGTAATTGTGTCCATCTCTTGAATCTCATTTTGTCGAAGTTTGGCACTATCTTAAAGGAATATTCTGGGTTCAATACAAGTTAAGATCAGCATTTGTGGCATAATGTTAACACAAAAATGTATTTCGACTCGTCCCTTGACGTTACAGTGAGACACTTACAATGGCAGTGAATGGGGCCGATTTTTGGAGAGTTTAAAGGCAGAAATTTGAAGATTATAATTTTATAAAAGCACTTACGTTAATTATTCAAGTTGTAAAATTGGATATAACTTTACACGGAAAAGGTTTGTAAGCGATTTTATCACACTTAATCATGTTTACATGCATATTTAGGTCTTGTGGCTATACTTTTGAAACGTTAACATTACGGATTGGCCCCATTCACCTCCACTGTATGTGTTTCACTGCTTTTTTTCAAAAGAAAAAGAGGTTGAAACAAAACTTTATGCCACAAATGCTGTCGAGTGAGCTTGTATTGAACCCGGAATATTCCTTTAACACTATTCTCCTTTACTTGAATATATTTATGTTTTAAGTTAATGCATATATTATGAGGGTTTAAAGATACTGACACACTAAACCACATTCTGTTGCCTCACTAAATAAAATACCTACGACTGTTGCAGCATTTCGGGCTCTGTTCAAAATCACTGTTAATTCAGGTACTAATGCATACTGAACTAGTTTTCACTCACTATGCTGTCTTAAAGAGAACAAGTACTTTACAAATAGAAATAACAGAAGGGAAAATAGATTTAAAAGAAAATTTGAAATAAAATCTAATTACTGTAAGTAGTCAACTGGATTGTCACAAAACTAACATTCCTCGAAAATCTGTCCTTTCCGTCTTGTATCAAGAACTTTTTTGGAATGTAGACATAATCTACAAGCTTTTACTTTTCTGTTTTTTTATTGATTTTATTATTATTATTTTTAACATGGGTTAATTTAAGAATATCAACATACCAAGGGGCCTAGACACTCCTGGAGTCACGAGTTTGAATCCAGGGTGTGATGAGTGACTCCAGTCAGGTCTCCTAAGCAACCAAATTGGCCCTGTTGCTAGGGAGGGTAGAGTCACATGGGGTAACCTCCTCGTGGTTGCGATTAGTGGTTCTCGCTCTCAATGGGGCGTGTGGTAAGTTGTGCGTGGATTGCGGAGAGTAGCATGAGCCTCCACATGCTGTGAGTCTCCGCGGTGTCATGCACAACGAGTCACGTGATAAGATGCACGGATTGACGGTCTCAGAAGCGGAGGCAACTGAGACTTGTCCTCCGCCACCCGGATTGAGGTGAGTAACCGCGCCACCACGAGGACCTACTAAATAGTGGGAATTGGGTATTCCAAATTGGGAGAGAAAGGGGATAAAATAAAATAAAAAGAATACCAAAATACCCATGCAGTGATTAAATGGAGTTGAGTGTACTAAACTTGTATCGGCAGGTATAAGTGTCAGCAGATTGGCTAAAAATATTTAATAAACAAATGCGTAAGGGATGTGTAGAACTAACTGAGTAATTATAAATTACCTTCAGAGGTTTTTTGGCAGGGTTTTAACTGTGATAAACGAAAACTCGCTCAACACACACAGTAGTGATAGCAGCTGAAACCAGACAGACAACAGAAACCTCATTATCGAGGATCATTTATATCTATCATCAAAAAAATTATAATAATAAGCTGTGCTCCGATTTAAACATCACATCATGGCTTCATTTTTAACTCCATGATAATCACCATGGAAGACCAGTCAACTTTTCGATTTTTCGTAACACACACATTCAAGCACAAACACGCAACATGCGGCCTAGCACTTGAATTCTCTCGGTTGCCTCCAAGCGTTGTCGTGTCCCACAGTAAAATTCACTCATCGTCAAAGTTCTGCTGAAGTAGGAAGTTCGCAGCAAGGTTTTCATTTTTCTCGCAGGCGAAGTACGCTTGGATGACGAGTCCCTCTGGAAATCCCAGGGCTTTTAACTTGAAAAAAAATAATTTGAAGAAGTATTAGAGGATGCAAAGCAATAACATAGTAACGCTATCGTTAAAAACTCCATGAAATTGTGGAGTTTTCTTTCTTTCGTTTTAACGTATTTCTCAATGAAACCAGAAGATGGGGCGGGACATATCGAAGGGTTTGTATCTTTTTAAAATAGCCAATAGCCTTTAGTTCGTCACTGCCGTGAACCATAATATGCTGCTTGCTATTGTTAGTCAGTTGTAGACGGTATTACAGAGAGGGACATACTCATTCAAGAGTGCATTTGATTGGACAAAAAATTGCGTAAGCCCTTGCGAACAAGATGAGTCATCAATATTTTTGGTCTGTTTTACCAGAAGAGAAAGACTGTCAATTATGTTGTCAAAGTTTAGGAGTACACTTAGAACATGCAAAACTTTATGACCACCTGCCTAATATGCTGTTGGTCCTCCATGTGCCACCAAAACAGCGCCGACCCGCCAAGGCATAGACTCTACAAGACCCCTGAAGGTGTCCTGTGGTATCTGGCACCAAGACATTAGCAGCAGATCTCATAAGTCCTGTAAGTTGCGAGGTGGAGCCACTGTGGATCGGACTTGTTAGTCCAGCACATCCCACAGATGCTCAACTGGATTGATATCTGGGGAATTTGAAGGCCAGGGCAACACCTTGAACTCTTCATCATGTTCCTCAAACTATTCCTGAAACAATTTTTGCAGTGTAGCAGGGTGCATTATCATGTACCCATTGTAGGCACTTTCAACGGTGGACAGGGGTCATCATGGGCACTCTGAATGGTATGCAGCTATGCAACCCCATATGCAGCAGGGTGCAATGCACTGTGTGTTGTGACACATTCCTCCCGTAACCATCATTAAACTTTTCTGTGACTTGTGCAACAGTAGACTTTCTGTTGGTTCGGATCAGAAGGGATAGCCTTCGTTGCCCTCGTGCATTGATGAGCCTTGGGGCCCAACACCCTGTCGCTGGTTCGTGGTTTGCACCTCCTCGGACCACTGTCGGTAAATACTCACCACTGCTGACCGGGAGCACCCCACAATCCTTGCCGTTTCAGAAATGATCTGACCCAGTCATCTGGCCATAGCAATTTGGCCCTTGTCAGAGTTGCTCAGGTCTTTACACCTGCCCATTTCTCCTGCATTTAATACGTTGACTATGAGAACTGATTATTCGCTTACCATCTAATCTACACAGACCTTGACACGTGGCCTTGTTAGGAGATGAGAATCAATGTTATAATGTTGTGGCTCATCAGTGTATATGGCCTTAAAGTTAACCAATCAAGGACAACAAAATTTTGATTTTCAAAGCCACAAAACTTCAATTTTGATTTCATGGAGTCTTTTAGCATACCCTCTCGATTGCTTCCTTCTCCTGTGGCGTGACATGGATGTAGTTTGTCGGGGGCGCGGCCTGGACCTCCGCAGCTCCGTCTCCAGGCTCCCCTGCTTGTGGCTCGTTCAACATTTGCACGAACCGTTCTTGGTGTTGCGTGATTTGCTGAGAAGAAGCACAAATTCACATTTATCCATGCAGTACATCCAATCGGAACCACTGTTGCTCAAGATACGTTAAAGGCAACATGAAATTTTAAATTAACCCTATTTACTTTTAAGAAATGTTCCTGGTCTAATTGTGCAATTATTATCAGTACACGTTATTCCGAAGGAAAAATGATGATTGTTTTCAAAATCTTTTATTAAAATAAAATAACTTGCTCCGCCTCTGAAACGGCTTTCCTTTTCAGCTGATGTCACAAATCCCTCTTATTTCAGCTCCTCCCCTTCAACTACCTGGTATGCTCACTTTTCACCATCCTATCAGTTCCTTACAAATAAAATAAGATCCGATGCTACATTTCTTGTTGAATATTTTGAATAGGAAATGTGTCACATTCTGTAAGTAAAATGGGCTGGGAATGCCATTTAATGTTGACATAAATCTCCACCCACCTGCAGGAGTTGCGGGTTGTCTCGGCCCAGTTGCTGCAGCAGTGCAGGCAGTAGCGCCGGGTTCTGCTGGATGATCTGTCGCATTTGCTGGAACTGCGGCTGGGTCCTGAGGAACTCCAGAGGGTTTCCTGTCGCCTGTGCAACTCCAGATTCTGCACCTGCTCACAGTATAGAAAAAGATATACAGAAGTCTGGCCCGAGACACCAGCAGAACAACATCAAGAAAAAGTAAAAAGAAAAATACATTTTCTCGATTTAAATTATATTGTGTTACAGTTAAAGGCACTTTAAGTCCCAAACTGAAAATTGTATTTTATTGATGCTAACAGTATAATTTAAATGGCTTGGCCATGTATAATTTAAAGTGCAATGGTATTATTTTTTTGGGGGGGGACACATGTACCATGGTAATACCTTGTTTTTTTTTGGACGTTTACTGTGGTAATACCTTGTGTTTTGGAAATGTACCATAGTAATACTTTGTTTATTATTTTACTTTTTTTTTTGGCATGTACCATAGTAACACCTTGTTTTTTTATATGTACTGTGGTAACACCTTTTTTTTTGGACATGTATCGTGCTAATACCTTGTTTTTTGGACATGTATCATGCTAATACCTTGTTTTTTGGACATGTATCATGCTAATACCTTGTTTTTTGGACATGTAGCATGGTAATACCTTGTTTTTTGGCATGTAGCATGGTAATACCATGGTTTTATTTTTTCAGACATGTACCATGGTAATACCTTGTTTTAAATGTTTTGGTATGTACCATAGTAATCCCTTATTATTTGGCATGTACCATGGTAATACCTTGTTTTTTTTATATGTACTGTGGTAACACCTTGTTTTTTGCTCATACCTTGTTTTTTTGCCATTTATCATGGTATTACCTTGCTTTTTTTGGGGGGGGGGGGGGGGGGGTTTGTACCATAGTAATACCTTGATGTTTTTTTTGGACATATACCATGGTAATACCTTGTTTTTTGTACATGTACCATGGTAATACCATGTTTTTTGGCATGTAGCATGGTAAAACCTTGTTTTTTGGTATGTAGCATGGAAATACCATATTTTGTTTTTTTCAGACATGTACCATGGTAATACCTTGGTTTTTGGCATGTAGCATGGTGGATACCATAGTAATATGGGGGGGGGGGTTGGTTGTCATAATCAGTGGATGACCAGGACAAAAAGTAACCAAGCCCCCGCCATGACTTACGTTACCCAAATTACATTTTTTATAATATCGGTAAGACTGTACCAGCTGCTTTTGTAAAACCATGTAGTGCTTCAGAGTCTATTTCAACAGACAATGAACAAATGGACGCTCACCAGCTACAGAGGCAGGTGGCACCTGAGGTTGCTGTGGTGCAGGGGGGTTGGGGTTCGACACAGGGGTGGGCCGCACTACCTCCTGAAGAGGCTGCTCGGGTTCTGTGGGAATACCCTTGAGATACATACATTACCAATTAATTCGAAAATGAATTACAATAATTACAAAGAATTATGCTGGTGTTTTACATCAAGTAAGTTAAAGCTACAATATTTAGAAGATTCAATCATTATAATTGTGTTTTATTCCTTTTTAAAACTTGATTGCAGTAACACTCACCATTAGCAGGTATTCCACTGCCCTGTCCGGATTGTTGTAACTTGCCCGCAGGGCGGCGATCACCTGTTCTCTCTCATAACCCATCAACATGATTTCTGTCACTAAATTCTCATACGCCTGACCTGTAACTAATGGATGTAAGACGATAGATTGTTAATGTCATGTAAAGTTCTTCTGTCCTCTACCTGATTTGTATGGAGAAACTCCCAAACATACCTAGTATTGATGCGGCTGCTTCTAAAAGACCCAATTCATCCATGACGCTACAAAAATACAGACCACAAATTCAGGAAAACAGTTCACAGTTGAGCGTTCCAGTCATTACAAAAATAATCAAATATATGGATTTTTAATCAAACCATATATAACACCATATAAGCTAATGGAAGGCGCACGTCTGCAGGTCTAAAGAAACTGGGCTGCGTGCGGATAGTCCGTGCATTCTGTGCTGATAACAAAATTTGCATCACGTGAGACATAGTGGCAAGCACATTTTGGCCTTAAAAAATACATCCAATTTTAATGAACGGGCGTGGCTGTACCTGGCCTCTGATTGGGCGATGGCTTGCTCCTGTTGAGCTGCCGGGTCCCCCTCCTCTGAGTCTGGTGCTGGAGTCGCGCTTACTGACTCGGTTGATTCTGCTCCAACATTCGAGGCTGCAGGGGGCGCTGTAACAGGTGCCGCGGTTGACTCTACTGATGGCGCTGGCTCCACAGGGGCAGGAGCAGGGGTTGATACAGACACTGAGGGAGTTGCCGGTGGCTCTGCGGGAGCTGAGGGTGTATGGACGGGGGTATCGGGGAGGGGTGCCATAACTGGAGCTGGAGCCGCTGACGGGGGGGCCGAGGCTGGTGGGGGATCAGCAGATTTGGGCTGTAGAAAGAAAAATACAACTGCACCGAGAACTATAGAAAACTGCAAATGAACACTTGAAATGAAAACTGTTAAAATAACAAATTTGAAGTAAACTTATTTTACACACAAGGTTAAGGCTAGGGTTGGTTAGGGTTAGTTAGGGTTAGTGTTAACTAAGCCTAACCAAACCCTAAATTTAAATACATAAAGTTGATAATGCTGTTAAAATGCAATGGCCTGACATGGAAGGCAATTACAAAATAATGAGAAATAAAACTGTTTTACCTTTGTAGCCATCACCACAACAAAGTTCTTCTCATCTATTTTGTATTCTTTTAGAGGTATATCATCATTCAAGATTTTACCTATATTTTATGAGGGAAAATTGTAAAACAGTTTCAAAAATCAAGAAAGTATCTAGAGAGATTTCAAATGTCCTACTAATCACCAAAAAACTATATTTATATATATTTAGCCCCCCAAACTAACATATGTATTGTTGTATGTTAAAATACCCAGCTATTCAGAGTACTGCGAGAAATATATTTTGAAAACACAACCTGCATAGATAAGTTTTTGTCCGACAGCTGGAAAAGCATCTTTCCCCTTCTCCTCCTCGATCTTCTCTTTTAGAGCCTTTACCTGCAAATACAAAATACAAGAAGATGACATCATATGAGGTATTGTCAAATATATGATGGTCCTTAAATCATCAGTTAGAATGGGTTAAAATTGGTAAATAAATTATAAATTCATACAACAATAAAAAAAAAATAAAAAAATTGCGCTTTATTCCACCATTTTCCAGTAAAAGTGTGTTTATTAATTCATAGCTGCCTTTGGATAATGCACATGTTGAGTGTAAAATTTCCAGCTATTATTGCAAACTAAAATCAATTATTATTATTTTCTAAAGGAAGCATAACATTAATTGAAAAATATTCATACAATCTCTGATTAATTTCAAAGTAGAAATGTTGCTATTTTAAAGTCTAATGGCAGGTTAGGTTGTGGGACATATATATATATATATATATATATATATATATATCTTTTGAATCAGCATAATCCTTAAATTCCTAATAATCAATAAAATCATACATTTATGATTAGTAAAGTCTGTGCATTAGATCTAAACACATACTACGCACATGGACACATGCTGAATTCTCATTGCTTTAACCACACTTATTATATTATGTTTCTTAGCTGATAAATACAAAAACTCGATTGTGCCTATCTGAGTTCTGCACCCTAAACTGTCTGAAAGCACTAGTCTTGGCAAAGTACCCATGTTTACAGACACTGGCCATTTAAATGACTATTAATCGCACTAATCGCATTGGATTTGTCACACAAACGAGCAAGGATTTCTATAGATTAAGTCTAAATAATGATATTTTATTTTTTATATGTTACAAATACTATACATATGAGTAATGCACAGTCATTCGAAGAGTACAACAAACACAAGACTCTAAAAACCGCAATAAGTGAACAACGCCAGTCGCTACTTTCGAATTCATCGCCGATAGAATGTGCAGCGCTGTGACGTCATCTTGTTACAATCATGTAACATTCTACAATCACTGTCCGCATTCCACCGGGGGAGGCCGCGGCGTTTCCCAGCGCGTCATGCCCGCACAGCGGCGAGTTTACACGGGCACAGACTCACGCACTCACCGTTAACTCCTCATCTATCTGCACTTTAAACGTCTGCTGCTGAAGGGTCTTCAGCGTGATCGTCAGCATTGTGTTCGAGCGTGAGAGCCCTCGAAATACAGCCTGGGAAGTGTTCTCTGTGAGAGTATGTGGCGATGTGACTCAGCTATCTTTAGGAGAGATGGTGCTGCTGCTGGAGTTCATATGGGAAGACGCCATCTACTTGCTGAATTGGACAAGACACATGGAGACATGGACATACAGTAGTCCCAAAAAGTACATGGACAGTCAATTTACAGTGAATGTCGTTGCATTAGATGATAAAATATCAACCGAAGTAAAAAAAAAAAATGAAATTTTCAACACTTTCAAAACATTTCTCAAAATTAAGTTGGTTGATTTGAAGCAAAACAGTATTTGAAAATCGGTACCTTACAGTCTTTTACGAAGGAACGAACTACAATCCCACAAAGCATTGCGAATGACGTAACAGAATAAAAACAATGGAAACATTGATTTTAGGTTGTTGATTAGAAGTATAGAAACAATATATTTAAAGTGTACAGCAAAATATTCTGATATATACAAATATGTAGTTTAAGTTTAAAGGGAGACCGACTCGATTGCGTCATTCACGTCGCATCACGGAAGTGGGCGGTCGCTGCTGTACTTGTTTGGTGAGCTTTGTTGACTGCGGTTCTCTGATTGGTTGATTTCTCTTCAGGATTATGGGTAGTGTAGTTGCTCACCAAGAATTCTGCTATTAAAGACGATTTTTAAGCTATTACGTTGAAAGAACATGGACTGATAACCATTGATTATCAAACTCAGAGCTCATGGCAAGACTGTCTTTAAAGGTTTAGAAGTTATCGTTGAAAATCAATTCGTCTATGGAAAAAATGAATGGGATTTTTACTTCCGGAACCAGACTGTCGCACTCTACAGTTCAAATACATTGATAACAGGTTTATTCTCAGCCTCATGATCGATTTACGTTTTTTTTTTGGCGGGGGGGGGGTAGTGGGGGTTTAAATGGCAAGCTCTTTAAAATTGGGTTTATTCCAAACACAATAAAGATGTCATGTAACGCTTTCAAAGAAAGCCAATAAAGTCTACCAATTTTACAGAAATGTATTAACAACAGATCTTAATTTTGCCATTTTTAGTAACATGTTGATGACTACGCTTATGGCGCATTTACTTTGATACTTACAACGACCCAAAAAAAAAAAAAGTGAGTTTCCAAATCCTCAGAAATGGAAAATGAGCCAGACAACGGTTTAAAAATATATCATTTATTTAAAAAAAAAAAAAAGAAAAAAAAAAAGAAAGAAATAAGTGCAAATCCAACAAATGATACATTAGATTTTTCCCCTAGAGCAACTCGAGACGGAACAGATAACCCAAACATTTATTAGTCTAAAGTTTATCAGGTCGTACTGACAATGTGTTGGGGAGCATGTAGCAGCAAAACCAAAAAAAGATTAATCTCAAAGGGGCACATATGATATGACAGGTGACTTGAAAGGGGGCGGGACCAAAATTCACACCACATAAAAAATTAAAAAAAAGACACGAGAAACAACTGATCTTGAAACAAGATATTTTGGATTAAATCTTCACAACTCGTCTTTAGTGGGTATATCTTCCTCCCCCTCCTCTTCCTCTTCAGAGGGCTCTTCTGTGTGCTCTTCCTCCTCTGACCCATCTTCCTCGTCATCTTCCTCTTCCTCATTATCATCTTTCTTGCTCTTTTCTTCTTCCTCCCTCTTTTTCCTTTCTTCCTCTTCCTGTTGGTCCTTCATTTTCTTTTCTGGACCCTAAAAAGTTAGAAACAATGTAGGCAAGACATTAAACATCAATATATTAGGGATAAATCAGCCGGTTATTAAATCACAAAATAAACACCAACAGGATGTTCATGACAAAAAGCGATCTTGTCAACAAAAAAAAGGTGGGGTTACAGTGAGGAACATACACTGGAAGTGAATGGGGTCAGTGTATGAACATAAAAATATACATTATTTCAAAAGTATAGCCACAAGACATGTTGACATGATTTTAGTGTGATAAAATTGTTTGCTAAACTTAACGGTGTAAAGTAATATCCAATATTACAACCTTCTTGTCATGACGACGAAAATTCTGCAAACCTAGTAATCTGGTAAACGCAATAACGTTGGTAAATTCCTGGTTTAATCACATTAAAATCATAATAACATGTAGAACATTGATGTTTTGTGGTTATACTTTTAAAACAGTGTGTATTTTAATGTTTATGGACTGACCTCATTCACTTCCATTGTAAGCGCCTCACTGGAACTGTCATTTTTGCTTTTTTGTGTTTAACAAGCAACGTACAAGTCTAAATAACTTTGTGGTAATCAGCATTATGCCACAAATGCTGCTGATTGAGCTTAACTTATTTTAAACCCGGAATATTCCTTTCAGATGCAATTAATACACACAAAATAAAATTAAAATGCATTCTTTTTTTTCTCCCCAATTTGGAATGCCCAATTCCCAATGTGCTCCAAGTCCTGGTGGTGGTGTAGTGACTCGCCTCAATCCGGGTGGCGGAGGACGAATCTCAGTTGCCTCCACATCTGAGACCGTCAATCCGCGCATTTTATCACGTGGCTTGTTGAGCGCGTTACCCCGGAGACGTAGCGCGAGTGGAGGCTTCACGCTATTCTCCGCGGCATCCACGCACAACTCACCACGTGCCCCACCGAGAGCAAGAACCATATTATAGCGACCACAAGGAGGTTACACCATGTGACTCTACCCTCCCTAGCAACCGGGCCAATTTGGTTGCTTAGGGGACCTGGTTGGAGTCATTCAGCACACCCAATAAAAATGAAATATTGATTCGAGTCGAACATTTTATTATGCAAGAAAGCGCCATTGTCTAGAACGGTCAGGTGAATGGATAAAATGTTATTTACCTTTGTTGCTCCCCAAGTTTCAGTACCAAAATTCTCAGCCTCCTGAACATCATCAGTGATCAGGAAGTTATCGAAGATAGTGCCAGATTTCACCTGTAAGGAGAAAGCCGTATTAGTAGAATCCATCTACAAACCTAAACTACCAGTCAGAACACATTTCACCGAATTTATGATCAAGCTCTTCAAAATGGTTTAATCTAAAGGTTTATGCCTAAATGCTTGAAATTTGTCTAGTAGAAAACCGAGTTTCACATGCCTGCCACAGATCCAATCCCAGAATGCCAATGCTGTCAAATTTATAAATGGAGTCGTCTGGTGTGTATTCAGGGTTGTCAATCTCGGGATGAACCCAGGTGCCTTTGTAGTTTGGATTGTCAATTTGTTTTGGTTTCCACTCGCCCTGCAAACACATGGGAATTGGAATTATTCAGACCATTAGCCATTTCAAGAAAAGTGGACACTTTTATTCATGATAACAAGCAGAAGTTCGCCTAAATGATGAACTTAGATCTTTAAACCCCTAGATGTGGTCTGTTATTTCGTACCTTGTACTCTGGGTTTGGTATCATTGCAGGTTCCCATTCTCCATCCATGTCTTCATCCCAGTCGTCTGGTTTCTTAGCATCAGGGTCGGGAATATTCTCGGGTTTATCCCAGTCCTGGAGAGCGAGGTTATACAATTTTACCACACTGTTGTGTTGCATCAACTCCACAAAAGATTTCTGCACACTAAAACTTGCAAATCAGGTTAAGCTACGGTTATAACTGCAATTATTTTCACATTTAAATCACAATCAAGTCACTTCTAACGATTTTACGCTGGTTACAAGATGCACTGAATGTTTGAACTTTTATCAAAACTTAATGCATAAAGTCAAGTTGGCATGATAGACCAGAAACGTACTCTACGCAAGTACGCAAACGCATGGTACCATTGTACGCATTCTTGCATTACTGTGTCGGTAACAACTGTAAATTAATTAGGTTCTAAAGCATTTCAGAACATAACGAGCGTGCGAAATTGAGCTTGTGTAGCTAGAAGCAATTGCACTCATGTACATGCATAGAGTACGTTAGGGTACACTTCGTTTTCTGCGTGCAGTTACGTCTTGCGTACAGTCAGGAACTCTAGCCTTTCAAAGTAAATTCGCACTACGACTGCTTTGTACTAATCTTTAGTACAGTCAACGTATATGGCGCATATGCAGACGAAGCATACAGATGTGCACTGACGCGAACTGTCCACACTAAGCGGGAGATGCAGCAGCACTCGAAAAACCCAATGTATCCTTTGGCTTTTAGACAGCAAGTGTATAGGGACGTTTAACTTGTGCATTGTGACTACACTTAATCAAATCACATTGAAATTGTTGTAACACTTGCCTCTGGTTTTGTGTCTTCAGGGTCGTCGATTGTTGCGCGATCGTCCCAGTCGTCTGGCTTCTTGGCTTCAGGATCCTTGATCTTTTTAGCAGGCAGGAAGTCCCAGTCTTCCTCCAGGGAGCCCGACTCCACTTTCTCATTGTCGATTTTGACTTCGTATGTCTGATCAGGCCGCAGGATCAGTGTGTACAGGTGTGTTAGCTCGTCATCCTGATGGGTGGAAGTAGAGCAACTGAATTCTAACAGCTATGTTGTAATCTTGACATTTTACTAGGTAGCTTTTATTTGCAATGGTATCAGTAGAGTGGTTTACGATTAACGGAAAACCCACTTTGCATTTGATGTCTTTCTTGATTAGGTGGTTCTGGCCTTTGTAGTTGAAGATAACGTGAACTTTCTTGGTGCTGTAGCCACAGATGTCGGGTCCTACGAGAAAGTCGGGAAGGCGAAAATGACATTAGTCAACATTAAAAGGACCTGATTTACTTTCTGAATACATGTTCCTGGTATTATTGTGACGACTCGTCAGTGCACATTATTCCAAAGAAAAAAACGTTTTTGTCTTCGTAATCCTTCGTCAAAATGAAATAATTTGCTCCGCCTCTGAATTTACTTTCCTTTTTGGCTGATGTCATCAAGCTCACTTATTTTACAACCCTGATTTTTGTTTACTGATTTTCACAATCCAATCAATTCCCAAAGGGTAAAATCAAGTTCCGCTACGGATATGCACGAGTAATCAACTAATCGAGTACTCGCTCTGCACCAACTGGTCAGATATTAAAAATAGTACTCGAATAATTGCAAATCAACTTCCCAACGTTCACTGTTCTTGGTAACTTTTGTGAATAAATAAAATATATACTTCATGCATGTGTCGTACTTGTTATTTTTAACATGATTTTTAGGTACTCGATTAATCGAGTAATCGATTAGTTGTTTTTTGTGGGCAACAGAACTTGACTACATAATTACTCGATAATGGCCATCCCTAATTCCACCATACATTTTTGTTTTCTGGTTGAATATCCTGTTTTACTCAAAGTCAAATTGTGGAAGGAGAAAGTCAGAATTTGAGATAAGTGTCTCAAGTTTGTGTTTATTTACTAAGAATGGGAGGTTTTGATTTACCGGTACATAAGGCGATGCATTGCTATTCAATTAAGAAATTAAAGTGATTGGAATCTGTGAACATCATTATAACATATTCATAAAATTATTTGTAATAATCACTTGGTGCACGTTTAAAACCCCATGTACTCTACACCATACAGGCGTAGTGCTGTTGTGTCAACAAGACTTACCGAACATGATGTAGTATTGGGATTCGCCATGCAATTTGGCCTGATCCAAGTCAGCAGGAAAGATCTTCACATACCCACCCCCGCAATCGATTTTCTGTTCGTGTTTCACCGTGAACTGGACCACTAGAGTTTTACCCTCATTACTGAACGAATCGAAGCGGCTGGACAGGGCGTAAAAACGGGCGTCCTGACTTGTTTGCAAACCTAAAGGGGAAAAAAAGCCATATTTTAAGACGTCATATCACATTGCCTAACTTCATAAAGCCTAATGTGTCTTGAATCACTTAGCATTTTCTTTTCTGTGAAGTCATTTGCATAAACAACCAAGCTTCAAGGAGACTATATATTGAAAGAGGGCGTGACCTCTAACCTTTATCAAGCTCAGCATCACCGAAGAATTTCCCTGAGGTCAGTTTCCACTGGCCGTAGTCAGATTTGTGTTTGGACTCTTCCCATCGACTTTTCCAACCATCTGTAGAGACGAAATGAAATTAAGTGTTTGTGATGATCATTTAAATAGAAAACAGCACAAATGGTTTGGGGGAAATTATTCATTCTTTCCTAAATAAATCACACATGAGACTCTCCTGTATTAAAAGTTGCTGTTGCTTGAAAACAATACTTTTACAGCCTAAACAGAGAAATGAAAGCAAAACACTTTGATTCATAAAAACTCTGGGACTTCCTTGACATCTCAAGTGTCATAATGCAAGTGAAACGTCACCAACTATTTAAGAAAACATGTAAATAATTTACACAAATCTTATGCATATGCATTCTTAGCATGACATAGAAGTATAATATATTTTAAATAAATTAAAATACATCAAAATACAGTAAAAGAAAGGATGACATTGGTAAAAACAGGTTAGATTACAAAAATGCATGAAACTTGCCAAACTACCTAAAAAGGAGGGTTACAGAGTTAAAAATGAAAATACAGTATGACATCACCATTACAAACACACTGAACTGAGTTTACACTGTTACAATGTAACACTATTAATGATGTCATGTATGATCAAAGACATGCGATTTACCTCCATCCAGAAATTGCTCTTTAAAATACACGGCTGCGTCCACAGCTAAAGCTACTGCAAAAATAACGCACACCACCACAGCAATCCGCATCTTTGCACCTTTAAAGGATCTTTATCATTTGACGGATCCTCTTATAATAATGAATGCGGCTCGTGACGGTCAGTGAAATATGGCTTGTGTTCCTGCACAGATGGCTGAGCCTCATTGGACGGGCGCTCGGCCAATCAGAGGAGACCACGAGTGAGGAGTCAGCGCTGAGGGCGGGGCCTCGTCAGACCATGTGATGAGGAAATCAGCAAAAATGTGTAGAAATAAAAACAAGTTTAGTGGGTCGTGTCTAGTGGGATCCCTCCAGAGATTATTTAGCAAAGACGGGCCACTTCTATTAAAATAAATGGGAGAAATTGGAACGCTCAACGGATGTAGAAAGGAAGTCCCGCCTTATAGTTAAAAGAGCCAATCACTTTTAGACACAGAGATCGCCTGTCAATCAATTCTAGAACGCGCATGCGCATTAGCTACGCAAGCCGGGAAAATATAATTTTTTAGCGTAATATGAGGTTAAGAATCACAATTTATGATTCCGGTGTTGTCAAATTTTATTGCTGATTTGAAGTATGTTCTTTGATCGTGATCTTGACCAACCGTTTCTGAGATTTATGTCTTTCCCCATTCAAGTAAATAGGAGCTGTACTGGCATGACTGGAAATAGCCTCCTGAGAGCGTTCCAAAGATGGCCGACAGCAACTGACTTGCTAGAAAGACTTTGATCCCTCTTTTGTGAATCTTGCGAGGTTCTTCAACGAGCAGCGCTCGTAAAAGATTATCTTAAATTGTCCGTTTTTGTTTTATTTTTTTCCCTTTTCTCCCCAATTTGGAATGCCCAATTCCCACTTCTTAGTAGGTCCTCATGGTGACGCGGTCTGCTTCTGAGACCATCAATCCGCGCATTTTATCACGTGGCTCGCTGAGCATGACACCGTGGAGACTCATAGCATGCGGAGACTCATGCTACTCTCCGCGCCCCACTGAGAGCGAGAACCACTAATCGTGACCACCCTACCCTCCCTAGGCCAATTTGATTGCTTAGGAGACCTGGCTGGAGTCACTCAGCACGCCCTGGATTCGAACTGGCGACTCCAGGGGTGGTAGTCAGCGTCAATACTTGCTGAGCTACCCAGGCCCCCTTAAATTGTCTGTTTTAAAGAACAGTCAGTTTTGATGCGCAATTCAAGCTCTAAAATAAATATTTCACATAATAAATGATAACTTTAGCTCTTCGTCTGCTACTGTTGGTCATGAGATATTGTTGGTCACTGGAGAAGTACATCAAACAGCTGTATTGTTGAGAGTTTGACTGGGTGGTCTGGTGGTAACTAAATCAAAATCTTTCTAGCAAGCCTGTCCACTGTCAACCATCTTTGGAACGCTCTCAGGAGGCTATTTCCAGTCATGCCGGCGCAGCTTCTATCTCCTTGAATGGGGAAAGATAGAAATCTCAGAAACGGTTGGTCAAGATTACGATCAAAGAACATATTTCAAATCAGCAATAAAATCTGACAGTACTGGTATCATAAATGGTGCTGCTTTACCTCATATTTCGCTAAAAAATGCAATTTTACCGGCTTGTATAGCTACTAAGTATGCGTGTTCTAGAGTTGGTTGACAGGCAATGTCTGTATCTAAAAGGTGACTGGCTCTTTTAACTGTAAGGCACGACTTCCTTTCTACATCCGTTGAGCTGCTTGGTTGTACGTTCCAATTTCTCCCATTTATTTAAATAGAAGTGGTCCATCTCTGCTAAATAATCTCTGGTTCTAATCCGCTTGGAAACAAATTTTCTCCCCAATTTGGCATGCCCAATTCCCAATGCGCTCCAAGTCCTCAAGGTGGCGTGGTTACTCACCTCAATCCAGGTGGCGGAGGACAAGTCTCAGTCGCCTCCGCTTCTTCATGGCTCGCTGTGCATGACACCGCGGAGACTCACAGCATGTGGAGGCTCATGCTATCTTCCGCAATCCACACACAACTTACCACACGCCCCATTGATAGCGAGAACCCGTAATCATCACCACGAGGAGGTTACCCCTTATGACTCTACCCTCCCTAGCGACCGGGCCAATTTGGTTGCATAGGAGACCTGGCTGGAGTCACTCAGCACACCCTGGGATTCAACCTTGTGAACTCCAGGGTGGTAGTCAGCGTCAATACTCGCTGAGCTACACAGGACCACTTTGCCGTCAATTCTTTTTACCGTAACGAAAAAATTATTCTCATTATACTAATGTGAAAAAACAATTTAAATGCTAATATATGTGTGTATATATATATATATATATATATACACACACACACACACACACACATACATACATCATTGTAGTATTTGTTTTACTGCCTTTATACTTATAAAAATGATTGTATGGTAGTATTTTTTAAAATGGTAATACAGTGAAAATTACTGAATAATAAAAATCACTATTGAGACATTTTCATGAGATTCACCCTATTATGTCGGACATATTGGAGGTATTTTATGGCTGCTGTTGGTCAATCAGTGGGCATCACGTATGTGGATCCCACACCAATAGCCACTCACACAGTCAGTGCTGAAGCCATTGAGAGTAAGTATATGATGTGATATTTTGTATTGTCGCTTGTTGCTTTAGAATGTCACGCCTGGTTAAGACAAGTGTTCATATTCATAAAATAAAATGTCAAAATGAAATGGATACTTGCCTGAATTCCTTCTAGGTAATCAGTAAATGTTGACTTATTTTCATAGTTGCAAAATAAACGCTTTCTTCGACAATTTCTTTAATGCTTTACTAACAGGATCTCTTCTTCTAGTTCATCCGTGCTCACAGACCACCTAAACCGAGCGCTGAAGACGCCCTAGAGGAAGTTCTACAGGAAATGAGGGACTGTAATTGCATTTGAATGAACAGTATATGAGTGCTGTGAATGACAATCTTAAAGCCAAAAATTACAGAAGACATTTTCTTGCCATAACGTGCCGAAACAATTAAATTTTTCTATTAATGTTCGTTGATGCAGTCCTTCCACAAGACAAAAAACAATTACAATCACAGTTCCAGTTTTTAAAATGTCTTTATTTTGCTTGTAAGAAGTCTCAGATTGAGGGTCAATCAAATGCATCTCAACTGTTGTGGTTATTCTGACATTTTCACTGATCTACAATGTGATCTTTGATACTTTACTAAAAAAAACAAAAACAACAACTAAGGGCAAAATAGAACATCCAAACAAATGTGAAAAACAGCTTAAATGACATCTACAATAAAAAACAGAACGGTTTCATTAATGACGATCATTCTGTGCTTGATGGCTCCTGTGGGTCTTTGCCTACTGGAGACGAAAGAGAGAAGTAAAAAAAACAATGCCAGAAATCAGAATGATCAACTTAAAAGAATAGTTCACTCAAATGCTTCTCTTTATCTACTTTTAGTATGAGCAATATTATTTATGTTCGCCTTAACAACCTAATGAAAGCATACAATGCTTGGCCCCCCAGTAGACATCCATGAACCTTAAAACTACAAATACCTTTCTCTCGCGCTTTCATCCTTGCGACAAAATTGTAGCTTTTGTTTCGTCTGTAGTTAACGTATGGGTCATCCAGCGCCACACCCACTCCTTTGTACTGGTCCCACTTATCCCGAATGTCTCCTCCTTTGATGGGGTCTTGAATGCCCTGCTCTTTAGCTCCAAGCCCTCCTGCACCACTCCAACCTACAGGAATAACAAAGACAAACAGTTTTCATTTTTTTCTCCCCAATTTGGAATGCAGAATTCCCAATGCCCTCTAAGTCCTCGTGGTGGCGTAGTGACTCGCCTCAATCCGGGTGGCGGAGGACAATCTCAATTGTCTCCGTGTTGGAGACCGTCAATCCGTGCATCTTATCATGTGGCTTATCGAGCGCGTTACCGCGGAGACATTGCGCAAACTCGCCACACGCCATCCACCGCTGCATCCACGCACAACTCACCACGTGCCACACCGAGAGCGCAAACCACATTATAGCGACCACGAGGAGGTTACCCCATGTGACTCTACCCTCCCTACCAACCAGGCCAATTTGGTTGCTTAGGAGACCTGACTGGAGTCACTCAGCACGCCCTGGATTCGAACTCGCGACTCCAGGGGTGGTAGTCAGCGTCAATACTCGCTGAGCTACCCAGGCCCGACAAACAGTTTTCCTTAAACACTCGACTTCCACAGCCTTTCCAGAAATTATTTAGATAAAAGCCCATCTAAAAAGCCAACAGTTCCGGACCTCAATTCTGACTGGCCAAGGAGCATACTAAGTTTCCTTCAATAACCATTTCTGGAGATTTCATATTTACACCAGTAGGTGGCGACAAACGAGTATTATTTATGTAACGAGTGAGTCAATGACTCATTGACTCAACTGAGTCATTTACCACCGAAACAAATGGAAGTGAACAAGAATGATTCGTTTAGGACGAAACAAAGTGGTGCTTGATGCTTTGGCTTCTATTTCATGTATTTATTTACTATATTTACTGGTGGAAATGAAATGCACAAACTGAGGAAAAGTATTGGATCACCTACCCATTTTCATTAGCATCTGATGACCCTTGTTCTCCTCTCCTAACTTGAGGTCAACAGGTACCGCTGCTGGGCCTGAACCCAAACCTGAGGTGGACCTGCAGACAGACAGTTTTACATGTGAAGAGCATGTTCAATTGCTTCTCAAAGGTGCACTGAACTTGGGAGGTGACAGAAGACACTTACGGTGGGGTAGGACTGCGGGATTTTGTGGCTTGGCGCCTCTTTTCTGGAGATCGTGATCTAGAGCGAGATCTGGAGCGGGAACGGCTTCGGGATCTGGATCTGGAGTTACTCCGACTCCTAAAGGAGAAAGCAAAATATTAAGCAAATTCCAATAGCTACACAAAAACTGATAGGGTTCAAATGTTACGGTTAATGTGAAATGCTGTTAGCCCATTTTACTTCCGCAATCTGACTGTTCACAATGACACCTAGAATGCATATTAAGAATCTAAATGGAGTAAAGTCATTTACCTGGAGCGAGATCTGGAGTAGGAGCGGGACCGAGAGCGGGATCTAGATCGGGACCTGGAGCGGGAGGATTTTGATGATCTGGAACTGGAGCGTGATGAGGATCGCCCTCGACTGCGCGACCGACTGTTAGAGCGACTTCCTCGAGTGCTGCTGGATAAAATAGCAATCAAAACATTAAAAACAACAACAATGGGGAAAACCATGGAAATCTGGTTTGATTACAAATAGTGGTCAACAGTGGCCGATAATAATACAGATATTTAGAGAGCAGGGTGGCCGATATAATGCACTAAATTGCCAAATTTACATGAACATTTAATTTTCACAACATTTACAAGAAAATGTCAGAAAACGAAGACTCAGCACAGTTATCGGACATGGTCAAATATCGGCCGATTAATCGATTTGGCCTATATATCGTCTACCACAAAGTTTCTATTGCAATAAAATACATTTTACGTTCCCCACCTGTTGCGTTTGCCTTGTTCTTTTTTACGCCTCGCTCTCATTTTGGCTCGGAAGAATTCGTACAGCCCGTTCTGTTCCCAACCCTCACTGAAAAAAGAGAGGAAAAATATAATTATTGAAAGTATTTAAAGGAAATATTTGAGAGAAAACCCCCTAAAACTACAGAATACGAGCAGTCACCTGTTTCTGGGTCTGTCATGAGATGGTGGGCTGTAAAACGCCTCTACAGCAGCCAAAAGACGGTCACTAGGGGGCATCGGAGGAGGCAGACGAATGTCTTTAGGGTCCAGAGGCTTATAGTCATGATCTTCAAGCTTTTATCAAAGACGAGAATGCCAACATTAGGAAAAGACTGCCAAAAATATAAAGATAAACCTTGTCTCGGAGGCCTTAGTAGTCAATAATGTTCCAGTTATGTTGTGAGTTTAACCTCCTACACTTAATTTCCTGAATATATATCATCTTTCTATCTATCCGTCAATCATTTGTAACATGAAATGCAGAATGACCTTCACAAGTGGTGCCATGAGTCCCGCAGGAAGATCGAAGTAGGGGACGTTTGGGACGAGACTGGGGTCATCCTGACTGACGTGAGCCGGGTTCTGGCGTCGTATGTGAGGAGCCTGACCGTTAAACCCGTGAGGGGGAGGGCCGAAGTCAGGATGCTGGTTACCGCCCCACGGAGGAGGTTCAGACAATCCTGGAGGAGGAATCCTCTGATTGGGGTGATGATGGGGAGGTGATCCGAGCTCTGAGAGGAACATTATAATATATAACATAAAAGCAGTAAATACCTGACCTAGGTACAACTGTAATAAGAGTAAAAAAAAAAATGGATTGTGTGGATTTTCTGTCAATTTATGTAAGATTGATTTTAAGAAAAAGTACGTATAAATTCGTAGACCCAGTGAGTTTTGGGTCCTTACCTCCTGGGAAGTCCTCACCTCCTGGGAAGTCTCCTTGTGGGTAGTCGAATTGGTGTGGAGGGTACGGGGGCCGATCGAAGTAATGTCGTGGTGGAAACTCGTCCTGCATGAATCGTGGTGGGAAACGGCCGAAGTTATGAGGGGGCGGGTGCTGGTTAAATGGCGGCGGCTGTTGATGGGGAGGGAATGGGCCGCGGAAGTGAGGCGGACACTGCATACGAAACGGAGGTTCCCTCTGGCCCCATGGCGGAGGTTGATCTGGCTGGTTGCTCCATGGCGGCTGATCGAACTGGCCGCTCCAGGAGGGTGGAGGATCGCTCTGGCCACTCCAGGGGCCTCCGGGACCACTGTCACGAGGGCCGCTCCAGCTGGGGTCCCTCTGCTCGTTCCACATGCCTTCGTGGCTGTTCCAGGGCGGACACGGGGGTGGGGCTTGAGTGGGGTCAAAAGGCGGCTAGAAGCGGACAAATATTTCAGTCAGTATGGGTTAATATTTGTATATAACTTTACACATAGGGTCTGTCGTATTTCCAAATGATCACTTTCCCACTCACGGGCTGTTGTGGGTTCCACGGCATGTTGTGTTGCGGGTCGAACCAGCCCGGTTTAGTGGCTGAAATGTCAGACGGGGCTGAAGGGCTCGAGTCTGGCGGCCTGTTCTGAGCACTGTCATAATCACCAGGAGGACCAGCCATTGGAGGATTCAAGTCTCCTGATGACAGCACATCAAGTCAAGAATTAAATCACAAAAAGTCAAAAATGACATCAACTACGACATCACAGCAAGTCCAGTCTCCAGACAAACTTTGATATTGGCTTGACAAAGCCATGTTTGAAAGTTTAAAAAGTTTCATAAGCCATACATTTAAACAAACAGAAGCTTAAAGATCCTGAAGTAATATTTAGGAAAAAAAATGTTTTGTGGTGATCAATGTATGCCACATATGCTGTCGGTTGACCTTAACTTGTATTGAACCCAGAATATTCTTTTAAAGGTGCATGTTTTACTTTGAAACATTTTGACAGTTGGAATTTTAACTCATGAACATTCCGTTTCAGACTTTTGGCTCAATTTAACATTCAGTCAATGTAAGTTTATTAAATTGTGGAAATTTTTGACATTGTCTGCTGGAGGAAAACCGTAAGTCCGACCATTTAGAAAAGATACAGAAAACTATTCCAGAAAAGTTTTAAGGTCTGTGCCAAGTATGGTGGATGTAGCTAAAAAGCTCCAGGACAAGTTACAGTCAGAAGTTTTGATCTTGGTTTAGAGTTTTTGGAAAACAAAACAACGACATGCATGTACTACTGTAAACATGATTCATAAATGACCATGTTTGTGTGTAGTATCTAACAGGTGTTTACCCGGCTGAGAGGTCATGGGCGTTTGGGTCTTCACTTCAGTCTCTGGAGGAGCTAACTGAACAACGGCAGCCGCGGCTGCTGCAACCGCCACATTCTGCTGTTGCTTCAGATTGGCTACGAACTCCTCATGCTGCGTCTTCAGTGCCTGAATCTGCTGCTGGAACGCCAACTGAACAGGCTGCACAACTGCAGCGTACTCGGTGATGAGTGACGCCTGGTGGAGAACCAATATAGACGTTACAACAAATACATCTAGAATGCTTAGGTGTTGGGATGAGGGATTTATCATGACAAAAACATTCAATTGAGAGCTCAGCTGTACCTGATACTGTCCGAGACCCAGAGCTGGACTCTGAAGCTGCTGAATAGTGATGTCATCAAAGTAGCCGTTCTTTTCCCACAACTGAAGCAACTGAAAGTGGCAATGTTCCAGAACAGTTCAATATATCGTAGAACACCACACACATGAGAAACACCATCAGATTAGCCAGAAGTCAACTGAGCTAATGATTATTTCGATTATCAAGTAATCTGACACGTTTCTTCAATTGATCAGCACAAACTTTGTTTAGGGTTTTTCCAAAAACTGCAACTCCTCCTAGAGCTTTCAAGCTGCACCCGCCAAACTTGGCATAGACCTTCAGACTGTTCTGATTAAGGCCACGTCCACACATCCGTTTTTGTTTAAAAAAAGCATACATTTTGCTACATTCACACCTCTCATCCACACTGGAACAGCGTTTACATCCAATGAAAACCGATTACAGCTGCTGGGAAAGTGACAGTAAATTTCGGCATCTTATCCCATCTGACTTAATCCACCACTCTCTATTTTTTTCCTCTTCTGGAAAGTCATTCAAATGTAATAGTGGATTTTTTCTTTTGCTCTTGGAGCAAATGGGTAAGTGAAAATAATATATGCTGTGGTCTCCCATTCACCGCTGTCAAAGTTTACCCTGCAATCGTTTACTTCCGCGTTTCAAAACCCAAAGTGTGAAAAAGGTCTATTGTCAAAAAATTCAAATGTAAACAAACCCATATGAGGCCTTTCATCTGAATCAATAAGTTGTTCTCTTTCTTGTTTTTACTATCTATCTATCTAGTCTCGATAAACTTTACCTATCTGTTAACAATACAAATTGCATATAAGCCCCAACTGTTTGTACAGAGTTTGGAAGCAGCAAAACAATGAAAAACATTTAATTCATAATAAAGAACAAGTATATTGGACATATTTGATGGATGAACTCACCCGTGTGATTTTCTGCTGTTTGTCCTCTTCCACAGACAGAAAACTGGTGCAGTAAATGGGAACCACAACCTTCTGTAGAGCCGCCAGTAGATCTTTCTGATTCTTCCTCTGACTGTGGAAAAATCAAAAGATTGATTATTAAATACCAGCACACATTACACCTGAGACTAAACTAAACCAGACCTTGTGTACCCCATTAAAAGCCTCTAGAGGGCACCAAACGGAACTGTGAAAATGATGATCGTTTTCAAACAGCTTTCTTGAATACTCTACCCATCTGAAATTGGTCGACAATCATAGTGTCATATCTCACCAGTGATGCAGGACGTCATTGGTCAGATAAATTAGATGTAGGCGGAGCTCAAAGTGTGCATCGTCTGCAGTGATGCGGTTTCTGAGGTGAGATGCCATCAGCTCACAGTGCTGCGGTGTCTTAGCGTTATTAAACATCCAGTTCTTACCAGCCTACAACAGAGAGACAGACAAATAAACTTTACAGTTTACTTGATGTACACATATCTGACACATCATTTAAATTCATCAGTCATAAGTGAGGCGGATGTTACCGAGATAGCATCTTTTGTGCAGGTGTCTATGATCGGCTGAAGCAGGTTGTCAAATTCATTCGTGTCCAGTTGCGTTTCTACCAGCAGTTTTTGCATCTGTTGCTCTGCAGCCAGAGAGATTGCAGCTGTCACCTGCTCCTAAAAATCACAAAACACACTTCATTAACATAATTATTCTAGACTTGAAGGGATAGTTCACTCAAAATAAAAAAATCTGGTTGTAACTTTAAGAAACAAACAGAGTCTGACCAAAACACAAATGCTCCTGATTCAAACGAGCCCAAATACAACGTGATAAACTGCTTAGACCTTGACGGCAATTAATCAACGACTGACTAGTATTGAGATACGTTTTGGACGATACATTTCAAACTGACAGGAGTAAATGTGGTCCAAAACATTTTGACATTTGTCAACTTCGATTGATTTTTGTCGCCATGAAATCAGAGACCCTCCTCTTGAAATCCGAACACAAGTGGCATATTACGACCAGGTGTAAACGGTAATGTGTCTCGCCTGTCCACACATCAAAACACAATACCAGGTGTAAACTGGGCCATTGATGTTGCAATAGATGCTACTGACTGTATAAAGCAGCAGTACCTGTCTGAGGCTCAGCAGATGTTGTTCCTGCTGCTGTAAGTTCCACTGGCTCTGCTGGATCAGTTCCTCCATGGAGGGGGTGCTGGGGGGGATCGGTGGAGGAGGAATCATCGGCATCGCCGTAGGAACTTCAGGAACATCTGTACCTGCTGACGACCCGCAGAGCACTGCTACAAACAACAACAAACAAGTGAAGTTTATGAGCCAACATTACAAGCATGAAATAAACACGACTTTATGAAAAATAACAAAGGTATGCATGTCAGTATAAGCATGTTTATTTTAAATCTGGTGGATATGGATGAATCGGGGCGCATGTGACTCTCAGAGCAAATGCATTCAATATAAATCACACATGCTGGATTTTCCATGTATGCAAAGAGTCTATTGAAAAACTCATAAAAAAAAAAACACACACTTAAGAGGGGAAACAACATAGAAACTGGAATCGAAATAACTGTGGACAAAAAATGAAGAAAAAGAATGACACTTAATCCAGCAGATTTGCATTTGCACACAAAATTCAACCAAAAATGTTCAAAATGAGGTTTGTTTAGATTCTTAACCCTTGGCCTGAACAATCAATGCTGGCTTTAGCAAACAACAATTAAAAAAAACAAGTGTTTTCCAACAGATTTTAAAGATTTCCATTACTATGTCTGAAAAGACATGCAAATGATGCTTGAATTTAGCACTGATCTGGATGAACTCCATGAATACCAGGCAAAATTAAAAGTTTACTCTTTGAAAATGTTTCTGATCATCGGTCTGATAAAAATAAATACCTTCCATTTTATATTCATCATCATGACTTGAAGAATCTATAAAGAAGAGAAGCATACCTTATAATACATGTTATATATATATTTACACATACAGCTGTTAATTAGCCATAACTTGATTGCTGCAGATCTAGCATATTAAAAAAAAAGCCCTGTGTAAGTAGGAATTTAATTTAATATTAAAGGGACATTTCACCCAAAAATGACAATTCTGTCATAATTAAATCAACCTCATCTATGGGGTGAACTATCCATTTACACACACGTGTTTTTCTAGTTTATTCACGTACGCTGTTGCTGTTCGATCGCTAGTTTGTACTTGTAGTAGCCAAAATATTCCCCTCCAAAGAGGAATGAGAACTTAGGGTTGTCCTTCTGCTTGTCCATGGTCATCTTCTCAAACTCAGGGCCATTTCGGGCGACAAACTGGGCGAGCTTGTCGATGACATTACGCAGCTCTTGATCTGATGGAAAAACACAGTAAGTAGGCAGAGAGAAAATGTCAATTTTCGGTGGGCCTCAATAAAAATGGATGGGCCAAATTTTCGCCCAAATTTTCCTTAACACAGAAAGGCAGCACATTCAAACAGTTCTCACACTTGCAGAAATCATGCATTTTTAAACTATTTTATTAATATATATTTGAATTCAAAGAATAATCTCTAAAATTTTGGGTGGCATGGGTCTAATTTCAGTGGCCCGGCCCACCCTTGGCTACGCCACTGCAATATGCGACACTGAACATCTTAGAAGTTAGAGGTAGAGGTTAGAGGTATATCTGTTTTACCAATTAATTTGTTGATTTTTGGCACTGTCGGTTATCGGTAAAAATCTATGCCGATAATTGCAAATAGTTTTTTTTTTTTAATACATCCGTGTTTCTTAATCTTTCATCACTGACAATATTCATCCATATTTTATCCTCACTTCAACGCCTATTTTGTTATTTTTATTAGATAAACAAGTATCTAAATTAAAGCGAGGGCATACAATGAAAAACGCGACTATATGGTGCCTCGTCAGCGCATTTATCGTGTCTCTAATCATATCTTATACGTGTATATACATAACCCATCATCTGAAGATATAGGCTACAAAAAGTTTAATTTGTTTAATACTTAAGTATAAAGCATTGCAACAGAGCCAAGTCTGCCTTATTTCAAAATAAGAGTCCCCGGCGTGTTTCGGGCTTCTTTAGAGTTAAAAGTCCCGCATTATGCAGCAAATCTACAAACTTTTATTATTATCAGGATTTTATTTATTTTGGACTCTAGTTGCCTCTGTATTTGTGCCCGTCATAGTAAGGAAAGACTAAGACAATTTTTAGAAATCATTCTATAAATACATTTTTAAAACAATCGGCCGATTTATCGGTTATCCACCACCTTAGTTATCGGTATCGGCAAAATCCACTATCAGTCGACATCTGTTACAAGTGACTCCAAATCATTACCGTCTATAAATCATGTCTGAGGAATCTCAGTAAATACACAAAACAAAGCTATAACATCTATTTATTTTAACCAGAAATGTTCACAAGTATTTTAAATGACTCAATAACGTGCCCATTCATACATAATTAATCAGTGCCAAAAAATACTCATGGTTACACTATAAATCTTTCATCAGAGTCTGAACATTTAACAAAAATCTGTTTGATTAAAAAATACATAACACCTTTATTACATAATGCAACTATGAGTCTATTAATACTGTTATTGTCTATAAGCACAACCCAGTATATTGGAAACGATATCCATATTAAACAGCCAATATAAAGTTAAGAGAATGCAAAATGCTCATTTATGGGTTAACTGTGTTTTTACAGCTGTTCTATTTTTGTGCGTGTGTGTATTGGTATTAAATTGCAGTTTAATTGCGCTCGCGCTACACAACACACATAACCACGTGCGCCGATTCTCACCTTCTGGTGGTGTCGATATATCCATTGTCCCCCCGGTATCATGCGTTAATAAAACAGCAGAAAACCATTGACTAACTAATTACATTAGAAGAGAAGAAAAAACGATAAGCGTTTGTTTTTTCTGTTTCTTCTGAAGATGGAGACACCAGAAACGCACTCCTGACGACTTCCGGTGTCGTGAGTAGAGCTGTGACGTCACCGCGCCGCCTTCTGGCGGGAGGCTGATGCGCGGGAATTCATAGTGTTGCTGCTGAAGATTCTGAAGATGTTTTTGACGTGGTAACTGATCAGTTTGCTCAGAGATGAGATGACATAAGTAGGCAGTATATAATGTACATCAAATGTGTCACTTATACAGCGTAAAGGGTCTACATAGAGTACACATAGAGAATAAAATGAAGAATCCTCTAAATATGCTAGGACAGTAATTATGGAGTTAGACTTATAATATTTTGAGCGCACAAAAAAATGTCTGCGTGCGCAAGATGATATTTTGAGCATGCAAAAAGGTATTTTGTACGCAGAGTTTTAAGAATGTAAGAATTCTGAGCAAATTCACATTCAAATAAACTATGCAAGCGCAAAATTGATTTTCATTTGCTCATAATGAATTTATCTTTGCAAGAAGATACATTGCTTTACAAAACTGAGTTCAAGCGCATGCAAAATAACTTTTTGTGTGTGCAGAATTGTGGCACATATATAACTCCATAAGTAATAGGCCAGGAGCACTTAGGTAAATGCTGCATTAAACAGCAAAGGTAAGTTACTGAAAGGATTTCTATGATATTATATTATATTATAGCCACAGTTGGCTCTGTGTAACTAGGTCAAACTGTGTTATAGACGAGAGCAACAAAAACCATTTGCCTTTATGATAATTTTGCTTGCAATCTTGTTATATATGATGACAGCTGATAAAAGGTGACAGTTTGGTTCTATTTTCATATGCGAGTGATTTCAGTGGTGTCTGGGTTGCAGGACGAGCCATTCTCTGAGATTATTCTTTAACTAGATTATACACACAAAAGCACTGATTGATTCAGCCAGATGTGTTTGTGTGAGTTTTAAAGGTGGGAAAAACCTATAGACATCAAATCAGAAATCCAATAGATAGTGAACAGCTTTGTTTGAGCAATGTGCCAGGGCAAGTTGTCACATACTCTAGTAAATATACTGCAGGGTAGGTTTATTTTTGAAAGTCACTTTTTGTGTAGATGTAACGGTAGCCAGCTGGTATGTAGCTGTACAGTGTGTAAACCTCACTCCCCTGGCCTCAAGAGGTGCACTAGCAATTGATGCTAGGGGCTGTAGACTTTAGCCTCCTTGTTAGCGTGCCCTCCTCTCATCTAGACATCCTTCCTTCACAAATGCAACCAGGTTTCTATATGTCATAATATCTCGACACGACCATACGTGCCAGCCCGTTGGCCAACTGGCACCAAAATGCATATTAAGTGCCATACTGGCACCATATCTCTCAGTAACTCAATGCCACCAGTTCCATATGGCATACTACCTCAGCACAAGCCCTCACCACATATTACCCAGGTTCCCTATTCCTCAGTGTGACGAGGAGGAGGGTGTGGCAGGGCCGTGAGGGTGCACGGCCAGTGCTGAGTCAACTAATCAGCGGGAGAGAGAGATAAAGGGGAGCCGGAGACACTGTGTGTGTGTGTGTGTGTGTGCGTCTATGTGTTTTATGTTGTTTTAAGTTAATTTCTGTCATTAAAGTTAACGTTGACTGTTCTGCCGGTTCCCGCCTCCTTCTTGCCCATCCCTAACCCGTTACATTGGTGCCGAAACCCGGGAAGGAGGAGGGATGTGCTGTCATGAAGTCCTCGCCTCTACCGTCCGCCAGGGGAGGAGCCGCAGCCATCCACTGGGGGATGGAGGAGTCGCTGCCATCTGCCAGGGGACGGAGTCGTCGTTGCCGGCCACCGGGAGTCGGAGGAACTGCTGCCATCTGCCAGGGGACGGAGGAGTCGCTGCCGGCCACTCGGAGTCACAGGAACCGCTGCCATCCGCCAGGGGACAGAGGAGTCGCTGCCGGCCGCCAGGGGTCAGAGGACTCACTGCCGTCCACCTGGGAAGGAGCGGCTGTCGACCGCCAAAGGGCGGAGGAGTGGCTGAGGACCAGGTGACGGCGTGTCCGGGGACCGGCGAGCAAGTTTTTCTCTCTCTGTGTCTCTCCTGCTTGTCCTTTCCCTCTCCCCTCTCCCTCATCTCGTCTCTACGCAGGTTCTCGGGGGGGGGGGGTGGATTAGGCTAGTCCGGATGGTGCCCCGGCCTGAATAGGGCGGGGGAGGAGTGGGACGTGGAGGAGGGCGTGGCCGGGCCGTGAGGGTGCACGGGCGGCGCTGAGTCAACTAATCAGCGGAAGAGAGAGATAAAGGGCAGCTGGAGACGCCACTTTGAGAGAGAGAGACACACGCGGCCGCTGTGTGTGCATCTATGTGTTTTATGTTGTTTTAAGTTCATTTCTGTCATTTAAGTTTATGTTGACTGTTCTGCCGGTTCCCGGCTCCTTCTTACCCATCCCTTACCCGTTACTCTCAGTTTCCTACTTCTGAATCTCCTATTTTTTGTCAGCAAATAATACTGTTTTACAGTAATGAGAATCTAATTACAATAATCGAGAATAATATGAATTACAAAAAACGTATAAGTAAAATATCCAGACGCATTACAATAATGCGAATTTGGGGGAAAACACGCTTAACTGGTGTAAAAAAAAAATTACGCTAAAAATCAAAAAAGTCCTGGCTTAATTTTCTTCATGCTTCCTTTGTTTATTTATTTTTTATTATTATTTTAGGGTGAAATGTTGGAAATATTTTCATGATATTCACCTTAAAGAAATATTCCAGGTTCAATACAAATTATGCTAAATTGACAAAAATCGAGGTTGCAGTGAGGCACTTAGTAAGTCAATGAGGCCAATTTTTGGAAGGTTTAAAGGCAGAAATGTGACACTTATAATTAATAAAAGCACTTATATTAATCCTTCTGTTAAAACTTGTGAATTATTTGAGCTGTAAAGTTGTTTAAATCATCATTTTTTGCGAGATTATGGCACTACGTCATCATGGAAACAAAGTAAAATTGGATAACTTTACACAGATGTGGATAGTAAGCGATTTTATCACACTAAAATCATGTTAACACACATATTGTAACATCTTGTGGCTATACTTTTGAAAAAGTGAGTATTTTAATGTTTACAGATTGACCCTATTCACTTCCATTGTAAGTGTCTCACTGGAACCCAAATGGAAAAGGAGGGACGAGTACATTATGCCACAAATCCTGTCGATTGAGCTTAACTTGTATTGGACCTAGAATATTCCTTTAATATGTTTATGACTGTATAAGATACTATGTATAATATATAGGCTACTTTAATTTCCAGCTGTCTTACTAATCATCAGCTCTTCCAGTGTTTACAAAGGATGACAACAAACCCTTTTCACTTCTACTGAAGGGAAGAACGCTGGCGCCAGCTCACAAATCCCCCCCTCCCCACCTCGCGGCCTTTCTCTGTGACCTCTAATAATGTCATGCGAACAGAGCTGTGGCCCATTGAAAACCTCTCTTAATCAAACCCAATTAATTCCGCTCCATTCCCATATTATCCTCTTCGAGGAACGCGTCATCCCAATCAGCCTGTTAACTTCAGCCTTCGCCGTGTCGAGGGAGCAAAATAATAGATTATGCAATTAATTAGTCGTTAGAGACTTAGTTGTTCTTAATGAATACAGTAACTCTGTAGGGGAGAGCGTCAGACTTTCCCTCCCGTTCTCACATAGGGATCAAAATTAGGGATGCACCAATCTAGAATGTATTTTTTCCCCCAATATAACCGATATGATGGCTGATATTATAAATCTATACTGTTTGAGAATTATATTTTTTCACATTATGGTAATGAGAATTTGTGGTGAGGGAAATGTACTTAATTTTCATGTAAATAATCTTAATGGTTCTAAGGCTCAAAATACGCCCCAGACATGTTCTTGAGAGGTTTTGTGAGATTCAGCAAGAATCAGATACAGAAATGTTGTGTGATATACAATGGATAATTCTTTAGTGCTTTTGTACCTGTCTTAGTAAAAGACCTAACTGTTTAAATAAGATAAATTACCCTAAACGTATGTGCTTCCAGTATAAACGTAATCACATAGATAGCGCTAATTTAAATACTCTAATATCGGCCGATACCGATATTGTGACCGATATATTGCACATTCCTGATTCCAATCTTTGTGTATTTATGTCCTGATGTCAATATTCATATTCATACAGAATCTAATAAAGGTTAGAAGGTAAATTTTATAATATGTTGCAGTATTTTGGCCCTAAAAATGATAAACCCGTGAAATCGCCTTTGTAACTGAGGTCACGGAATAACCCTCGGTTTATGTATCTTGCTACCAGATGTGTGACTGAAGGAATTTGTGCTATGACCAGGCATTTTTAGCTTGCCAGAACTAATATCCCATATCATTAGAGAGCAGTGAAGGTATGTTTTGTAAAAGTTAACATTTCTGAATTAGTTAGGGTGTGTTTACAAAGGCATACTTAAAGGGATAGTTCACCCAAAATGAACAGTTTGTTAGAGGGGCTGCTGGAGTAATAAACGTGTGAACCAAACGTGAGATTATAAAGTCGACCCTAAACACAACAGACTGACCCACATTCAGAGCATGAGAGTGGAAAGCCAGCACAATTCCCTCAGCCTGACGAACAAAGCTTTTCACAGTGGATAAACTGCTGCTTTCCCATGATTCCTTTGTGCCAGTCCAGCTCAACGCATGCCTACCCTCAACCCGGCAGCTCCTGTGCCAAGATGTGCAGTGGTCAGTGGCAGTTCGGTCTTGACGCGGGCACTAATCCTCACACTGAACTCATCCTGGCCAGCTGGAAAAAGCTCTAATTGGGGGATTTTCTCCATCATTAACCGCGATGAGCAGCCTTCCCACCCTTCGCTCCCACCTGTATAATTGTTAATACATCCAACCTTGAGCAGCGAAATGTTCAGCCACAGAACTGCTTTTTTTCATACATTCACAATTGATGAAATTTGTTATGGAAACTCTTAAACTTATGAAGAAAATGTCAGGGGTCTCTCCTTCAAAGTAAGTAAGTCTTTTTTTGCCTACTTTATTGTCTGACACACATTAGTTTTGAAAAGTAATGGCACATCTCTCCTCAACAAGCAGTAGGTTGAGTTATCATTCAGGTAGCACCAAAAGAATGGGATGAATTAACTTACAAAGTGATACTTTACACATTTAATACTTAGGGTTAGAAGTTTGTTTAAATCTCTAACCCCAAGGATGAGCAGCAATAATAGTTAAGTTAGCCTTAAACACTGCATAACAAAAAGTATACGAAAGTTAAAATCTAAAACCTGGACCAGAGCAAGTGAAGTCCAGGTGCTCTGCACTGAGGTAAACAAAGTACATGTTCACACCCCTTTGCTCATTTCCCAACATATGTGTTATTGGGGCCCCAGATGGCCTCTGCAGTAACCCATCTGTCTGAGAGCATTGCTCACACATGATGAATGCAGCCGAGCACCAGGCACCATGAACATGTGCCCGAGCAGCAGCATCAGGAGGCAATTAGAGAAACCACGGACCCTGGGGCCAGTGCCCCCTCCTGGGCCGGCCTGATTGACTGGAACGTTATCTGTCTAACGGGCTGGCTCGATGCCACTGGTCAGGAGAAACACAGAGAGGAGGGAGGACAGGGAATGAACTGTCTTTTCAAGTGTTGGTGAAGCTACTTCGAAACTTAAACTTGTCAAGCTACCCTTTTGAGAAAGTAGTTTGATAAACTACAAGGTACTATTTTGTTTCGCTACACCGCTACTTGTTGTGGAAAAACAGCTAATTATTGGAAAAGCTACATTATTTTTTAAAACAACTGAGCTACTGCCACGCTCCCGAAAAATATAGTTATGTCAGTAGCATCGCTACTTACTCCCGAAAAGTCTTTTCTATAGTTATGTGTACAGGTCGATCAAACGCGATGGACTAGCAAACAACCTTTCCAGGAAAGGATGAATTGACAAAAGCCAAAGTTCTATCAAACTAGATTCATTTATTTAAAGAAAGTTTGTTGACATCAGTTCTGTCTCAAGCTCTGATTGATTCAAAGGTAACCTTGAAAACGTCACAATCATATTTTTGGACAAAAATAACATTGCACATACAGACACACACAATTTACCGATGATTGTCATATTCCTATTTAACTTTGGCTTTCAATTTTTCAAACTGTGCAAGTCACCTAAACATCATGGATTCGGTTTGTAAAATAATGTTGGGACGAATGGACCCGTAACTGAACTGTGGGAAAAAACATTAAAAGAAAAATCAACTGAATTATACTGTTTCATTAACTGTATATTTTCTAAACATCCTTAAATTCTTGATATCCTTAAACAACGTAAACTTGTAAAACTATTAGTAAGCATAGATCATTCAAGGGAATAATTAAATCATCCCATACATTCTGGAACTTATAGTTAAACACAAATACATTATATATATATATATATATATATATATATATATATATATATATATTTGTTTTTTGCTACAAAAAGTCTGGCAACATGAACTGAGTTTCCTTTAGGAAATAAGCAGCAAGTCCCACTTGCGGGTTTGTGGAGCATAAAATAGCTGATGATCACTTTTGACATCTTCAAAATCCACTCTTGAAATTTCTGTCGTTGACTGTCTTTCCATAAAAAATTTAAACAAAAAGATCAGACTTGGATCAATGGGCCCAAACAAAGCGGGAGTCATGAGGTTAGGTACAGTGATTCTGCTCATCAGCACGTACAGGAAACGGTTGTCAACAGGTTTTTGCCTTAAACACACCGAACTAATCACTTTTGCCCTGTCTCATTTTCATTGATGCACCTTGTGATCCAAGTGAGGGTTTGCTAACAGTTCAGCTGCCTATGGAATTACTGGAAGAGGCATTTTCCAACCACTGACTGTATTTATGGATCATCTCACCCTGCAAGATCTTCTGTGTCAACCCAAAACACATGGACCAGTCCATTAGAGGAAAGTGTGAATTTGCAGACAGAGGTCATGTGATACAAAGCATGCCCTCAAATTCACATTTCAGTAACTCTGCATCCAGAATCTGCTCTGACTAATTGTGATAGGACTGTCCTAGATGCAAAGCTGATTGAACTGAAAAGACAATTAACTAAAACGAAACTGGTTTATTAACCTGCCAAGGTGTATGTCGAACTATGTAAAAAGTGGGACTTCACAAAACATAATTGCTGAGTGGTGAAATGTCTTACAAATTTTCATAGGTCCTAGCATAGAGGTCCTAAGTTTGAATGTGTATGCTTGTTTACTTCATCTAAACCCAAGGAATGCTGGTTTTCTTGGAGAAGTGTTAACATCCAGTTGCAAAATTAAAATTAACATGGCATTAAATGGCACATGACTCATTTAGCGTCTACACACAATGTTCCTGACCAGGAGAACATGTCATCCAATTGAAGCAAAACATTTCTTCATTAGCCTTTAAGTCAATAAGAAACTTCAAGGCCCTCAATCAACGAACTTGAGTTCTACTCTGTCTTAGCACATGGGTTGCCAAGTTTTGTCCATGGACTGGATGTGTTCCTTGGCTTTCATCCTGAGAGCTGCAATGCTTGAACTGCGCTGATCTACGTCCTCTAGGGGGTATTTGTCAGTGAAGGGAAGGGGACACTGGTATGGCGGTGGCACCATAGGCTGCATGCTCTGGGTCATGGGTTGGGGTGAGCTGATGAAGCCGTGACTGGGGTAGCCCGCCTGCAGGCCTTGTGTAGGACCCATGAACCCTGGGATACTGTGCACTGGAGTGGCACTGGACAGAGGGGAGGTCAGCCATGGGTCAAGGGGCAGCGTGTTGTTCATGGGGCCCATAGTGGGGTGCATAGGCGGTCGGTTGAAGGACAGCATGGGGGAGTCGTGGAGCCTCATGGTGCTCACATCCATTTTCTCCTGTCGCCTCCATTTGGCTCTGCGATTCTGGAACCAAACCTGGCCAAACAAATAGACTTCAAATTATAATTCTGTACTGACAACCTTTTGGCAATTAGTTGTGGTTTCATCAAAAGCACCTTAGCTATTTGTTTCCCTAACTTATTGGGAGACACAACCAA
This sequence comes from Myxocyprinus asiaticus, assembly GCF_019703515.2. Taxonomy (NCBI): domain Eukaryota; kingdom Metazoa; phylum Chordata; class Actinopteri; order Cypriniformes; family Catostomidae; genus Myxocyprinus; species Myxocyprinus asiaticus. Next base: position 2,253,606 of record NC_059392.1, on the reverse strand, counting down.
AGATACATTTAAACAGCATCACATTTTGAATCCTTACTGTAAAGAACAGCTTACTAGTACAGTTTTGGTGCTGGTCTGGCTGGTAGACCAGTAGACGGGCTGTTCAGACCAAGACACAGCATAAAGGATGGAACAGAATGCAGGTGTCTCGAGATCTTAAAAATGCGGGGCTCATCCTCAAAATGAAGAAAGCTCATGTTTACATAGAAAAATTATTGAAAAACAGCACGGACAGACACAAAAAATGCAGTGTGACGCAGGTGGTCTCAAATACTTTTTAACTTGACACAGGGTCTTAAAATGCTGTGCTGCTGTGCGAGACACTGAATAAACAGCGAGACACAGCACAACGATACACAATGGTCAAGATGTCTGTATAACTCATGTTTACGTAAAAAAACAATTACAATTTGTGTTTGCAGAACAGACAAACATGAAAACACATTCTGTGTGAAAGGTCTCTTATGATGGTCAACTGGCATGATCTTTCTGGTGTAGCTGGTTGACCAAGTTTGGCCAGGTTATGCCAGTGAATTACCAGGTTAAGGTTAGTCAAATAAAGTCTTGCTTATCAAGAACTTTAAGCAGCCACTTGTCTGTTGTTAAGTAGCCTGGTGAGGACAGACTAGCACATCAGGATCTGATTCTGCTGACTAGCTTACTCAACATCTTCTCAACATTGGCCCCTCTAATACTGGTACTTCCCCTTCATCACACAGTGTGACATCTTTTTCTAGCGAAAGCACTAGACAGAAAGACCTCAAGGAGATTTAAACACACCTGTACTCGAACTTCAGGGAGGTTGACTTTCATGGCCAGCTCTTCTCGACTGTAGACATCAGGGTAGTGGGACTTTTCGAAGGCTCGCTCCAGCTCATGCAGCTGGTAAGTGGTGAAGGTGGTACGGTTACGCCGATGCTTTTTCTTTGGGTGCTCTCCATCGGCAGATTCTGGAGACTTGCTGTCACTCTCGATGGACTTCTGCAGGTCACCAAACTCCCCATCACACTTGTTGGTGAATAAATCAGCATCTAAAGCCACAGGTCACACACAAAAACAGAATTTAGACAGGACTGGTGCACATTGTGGTCCACATTGGTGCACACCTTATGAACAAAGTCTGTCCACCCTAATACGTTTTAGCTTTCATGTCGAGTGACTTTAAAAGATGATTTTGTCCTCTGTATTGTTAGTAAGCAAGTTTAATACAACCTTTTAAGTTAAGGCACAAGCTGAATATTCGGTTAAGAGCTAATGATTAATCGTTGCAATAATTGCCAGAATAGTCGAATTATCATTCTAATAATCGTTAGATTAGTCGTTATCAAAACAATCATTAGTTGCAGCCCTAATGTTAACACCTCTCATAAACACTGGAATGCTGTTTTCCTCCACCAAAATACGCGACTTTCATGTGATGTTGCAATAGAATGGCGTTACAAAGTTTTTGGAGCAACCTGGGATTAATTGCCTTGTTCACGGCTTGCTTCTTGGTGAAATCGAACCAGGAAACTTCTAGTTACAAGCCCTAGACCCTGACTACTACACAACCCCACCAATTATTTTGTATCGCAATAAAATTCTGTGGTGATTTACTAGAGTGATCTCCATTGATGGAAATCGATTATAGATAAGGTATGGATAGGGCAGGGCATGGCTTTCACTGAGGGTTTCCCATCCCATAATCCAAGCAGAAACAGATGTAGCCTGTTAATTCCCCTGATAGTTTCCGTGTAGACTTGGCTTTAATCTACCTAAGGGCTTCATTTGATTCTACCCCATGTCCTCTCCATAAGGTCAACACTTCTTGGAAAAGCTTTACCCTGGTGAACTGGAGAGACACGATGCTAGTTGGAAGGCTAATTAAATTAATTCCAATAAATTGCCAATTGTCAGGGCTGGTGGATTTGTGTACAGCATTGCCTCACAAGATGCAACTGACAGGAAGAGGGGGTATGTGTTGCTCCTGACTTGTGCAATGCCTTAGAAGAGATCAAACAGGTGTATGCTGCCGAATAGAGTATGCACTTAACATTAAATTAAAGGAATAGCTTGGCATGTTACTCAAACTCTACAGGTTCAATCCCAGATAGGGTTGATCGATGAACTGGACAGTGACAGATATACTTTATCCCCGATTTGTCCTTGAGCAAAACACTTAACCACAGGTTTAAGGTTCCTGGGGTAACTGTCCTTGCAATCAGCACAAAGTTTGCACTTTGCACTCTGGTGTCCGCTAATGGCAATCTAACTCTGCATAGCTCGCTGTAGTCTTTCTAACATAATACTTAACAGGATAAGTCTGGAAAAACATGATGGTGAGTAAAATGATGACGATAGAATTTTTTATTTTGTGTTAACTATTACTTGACATAGATTACAGAAAAATAAAGCAGAAGAAACAGCCTTTTTTTGGAGACATAAAAGGAGAGAGTTTAATTATCAGGTAGGAATGACATTCTGGGTTAACATAGCCACCATCATTAACAGGCAATAGACTGAGCTCACACAATAGTGGAGGTCAATCCCAGTTCAAGGATCACCACACCGTCAGTCAGATACAAGACAGCCCAATAACAAAGCTCAGACTTGTTGGCAACTCACGTGAAATGAGGACAATCGATTTCAAAGGCTCTAACTGTTCAAAAGGATCTTGTCACGATAACAGACGTGTCAACTCTGGGTCATTCAAAAGACTCTCAACTAAGAACCACGATGGATTATGAGCCCAATGGAGAAAAAAAAATTGGAGCTGAATGGTTGTTGTGCAATCTTGTTTGAGATCTGAGAAGATTATGGGAATTCCACAAGGGGATGAGAACAAGGCCTCCCTTGCCAAATGATTTTCAGGTTTGATCAGGCCTTGTAAAGACATGAAAATGTGATCGCCTTGTCTTATTTAGATTTGATTTATCGTAGCATATTACCACAGTCAAGTAACACCCCATAAAATTGAAAAATCACGAGTGGCCTAGACAGCAATGAGATTGCAATAGAAAGAAAATAAAGTTTTCTGGTCTTCAGATGTTCCTCCTGAGAAAAATACTCCAGTAACCTCACGTGTATCTCCTCTAGAGTTTCAGAAGAGTTATCAACAATGTCTCAAACTGTATTCTGATATGCCAAGATCTGCAATCAAAAGTCAGATATCTCAATATGAACATTTCTCACAAGAGCAAATTATCAGAGCAATTCTACCCACACTGATTTTATAGCTTTATTCTCATACTGTATGTCAACAATTGACTTGCTAAGGAGTGTCAATACATCCACAGTCAACACCCTCAATGGAAACCACAGGAACAGAATATATTTTTTTGTTTTTTTTGGATTTTCCCCCTTTTTCACCCAATTTGGAATGCCCAATTCCCAATGCGCTTTTAAGTCCTCATGGTCACGTAGTGATTCGCTTCAATCCGGGTGGCGGAGGACGAATTCCAGTTGCCTCCGCATCAACCCGCGCATCTTATCACATGGCTTGTTGAGCACATTGCCACGGAGACATAGCGCATGTGGAGGCTTCACGCCATCCACCGCGGCATCCACGCTCAACTCACCACGCGCCCCACCGAGAACGAACCACATTATAGCGACCACGAGGAGGTTACCCCATGTGACTCTACCCTCCCTAGCAACCGGGCCAATTTGGTTGCTTATGAGCCTGGCTGGAGTCATTCAGCACACCCTGGGATTCAAACTAGTGAACTCCAGGGGTGGTAGCCAGCGTCTTTTACCATTGAGCTACATATTAAGGTAACTTTGCTGTTAATTGCGGAAGTTGTCAAACTTTTGTCCAGGTCTCTTAAGGTGACAGTTGACGTTAATTCCCTGGCGAACTGCCACTGTCACTTAAAAATCAACAGGGGCAATTGCAACACAACTAGAACTTGTGGTTCATGTTAGTCTCTGGGTTTTAGTGACCCAGTAAAATTGATGGTTTAGAGACAACTGGTGTTAAACGATGCCACACAAACTTCGCCCACAAAGGACTCACCATGAAACACAGGCTGTTCTGAGTTGTCCCTCATGGTTTGCAGGTGTCCATAGGGTTGCGTCCGCTGGTTCTGCTCCCGTGGATCTCCAAGACTGTCTCCTCCAACTTTATGAGTTACAGCGTTACCTCCAGGATTGAGTAAAGGATCCTGGTCCTTGCTGAAGCCCAAGATTACGTCTATGCTGTGGACACGGGTTCCCATTGCTGCGCCCCCAACTTTCACCATCTCATGGTAGTTACTGGGCGAAAGACAGCTGTCATCCACCACATTCATGGTGTCCAGTGACAAATGCATTCGAATGTTTAGGCTGGTGCGTCCAACAGATAAAAGCAGTTGTTCTGATGGAGGAATCCAAAACTGAGCAGTTTTACCTTATCAGACAACAAAAGAGAAACTAACATTAACAAGTGTTATAAGTAATGCATTCGAGGTCAAGTAAAAAAAAAAAGAGAGGTTTATTTGTGTTTATTAACAAGATCTTGGGTCTATAGATATTTATGTATGTTGAATCCATCTATACATAAATGATCCTTCCATCTTATAATTGTTTGACTATTGTAGTATGCAAAATCAAGTTTGCAAGTGTTGAAAAGTCACAGGTGCATCAGAAGACAAAATAATGTACAAATTCAAATTAATAACATTCATTATATAGGTCTTAAAACATTTAAAAACTTATGTAGATAATAGGATGATACTCTTTGATATAATATTGATAACACCAAATATAGTGTCTCCATTCACAGTGTAAAACATTTCAGAATATCAAGGGATGACATACAGGCAGTTATATAAAATAGATATTTAAAAAAAATTGCAACTCACAATTGTAAAATTGAACACTTTCTATAATAAAGCCCTTGATATGATTCAGATTCAATTATTGAAATATTAAATTACAAAAACCAGTCAATCTAGCCATCTCGGTAACACTTTACAATCAGGTTGATTTTGTTAACATTAGTTAGTTAACTAACAATGAACAATACTTTTACAGCACGTATTAATCTTGGTAAATGTTAATTTTTACATATACTGCATTTAAAAAATATATATATATTTTTTTTACATTAGAAGATCTATAGGTTAACATTAGTTAATACATTATGAACTAACATTATTAAATAATAAACAATGATAAATTAACATTACCAAGATTAATAAATGCTGGAAAATGTATCGTTCATTGTTAGTTCATGATACCCAATATAGTAATAAATGTTAATGAATAGAACCTTATTATAAAGTGAGACAGCCATCTCTGTATATACATAAGACACATATTAATCTCATGGAAGATCTCTAAGTCCAGAAATATCATTTAATTCAATATTTTTACACAAGTCTGTTTTAGAAAAAAAGTTAACATTTCCTCCAATAGTAACAGCAATATGCAGGGTCATACCTCTAAGGCGAGATGCTCCGCATGCTCTTCGTCTCCAGTCTGACCTGCATCCACCTGTTTCTCTCAACAGCAGGTCACATTCGGGTGATGAGCACGCCCCCCCCCCTCCCCCTCCCCCTCCCGTGCTACTGTACACCCCAACAGGACCCAACCAACCTCAAACTCTCTCACTTTATACCTGTTTAAACTTATATTCACGGACAGAAGTTCTCTCTGGTGGATTCTGCTAGATACCGAGCTGCACTGTGTTTGTGTCTCTATAGAAGGGAAATAATAGCAGGGGATTACACTAGCGTATTAATTGAGACTCTTCCCCCTTAAGAATGATTGACAGACCATTTCTGCTCAAGTAATTGTTCTAAATGGAGCTTGAATTCAGACACAGGAGGAGGGCACAACTAATGAAGCCGTTTTGCCTTCTTCTGACAGAATTCTATTGTTTAAAAGACAAAAGGATGGACTGAAAGTTTTCGCTGAAGCCTTTGTCACTGAAGTGAAAGATATTTTAATGGAAAGCTGTTATTGAGCATAAATAAGTAAAAATAGAAGTTATTACAGTTGCAGCCTGCACGATATTACTAAAAATGATAGGAGTATAAACTCATTGGGAACTTCATAAGGAACACCATGGTCCTAATAGTGCCCAATGTGGTCTTTGGCTGTTGTTGCCCATCTGCCTCAAGGTTTGACGTGTTGTGCATTCTGAGATGCTGTTTTGCTCACTAGAATTGTACAGAGCAGTTATCTGAGTTACCGTAGCCTTTCTGTCTGTTCAAACCAGTCTGGCCATTGGATGTTTTTTTGTTTTTGGCACCATTCTGAGGAAACTCTAGAAACTGTTGTGCGTGAAAATCCAAGAAAATCAGCAGTTACAGAAATACTCAAACCAGCCCATCTGGCACCAACAATCATGTCACGGTCCAAATCACTGAAATCACATTTTCTCCCTATTCTGATGGTTGATGTGAACATTAACTGAAGCTCCTGACCTGTATATGCATGATTTTATGCATTGCACTGCTGCCAAATGATTGGCTGATTAGGTAATCGCATGAATAAGTAGGTGTAAAGGTTTTCCTAATAAAGTGCTCGGTGAGTGTATATACAGTACATTTGCAGTTGTAGCAAATAGTGAAAAAAAAGTTGTCAACAGGTGTCCATTGTACATGGGAATTCCTTTTATGCTGTTTAATGTTATATGGTTTTCATTGGTTTAGCATATTTTGGTCAGTATATAATTCCCATTTGTGTTATTGCACGGTTTTGATAACTAAAATTATTCTTGTGAGAATGAGTAGGTGTGGTCAAACCTTTGAATGGTAGAGTACATTTTAAAGTCCAATTCAAACACTTTTAATAGCTAGATTTCACTTATTAATATTAATTTCTAAAAGCACCTCGTGTCAACACATAGTACTGATATTTATTTATTTATACTGATTTTGTGTTGGGTCTGTAAAATAACTGCACACATGGCATGTATTGTAGTAAACACTCAATACTATGACATGCTGAATGATTAGCTGAGTAATTAAAGCAAACTGCATGAGCGCAGACTTATTTAACAGCCCATTAAAAAGTTAAACCAGGCAAACTCTGATCAGCTGATCAGCGCTTATTATGAGAAATGACACCAGAACAAGATTAACTCGCTCATTTTTAAATTAATCCATGTAAACCTTCTCTTATTCCTTTCCACCAGTCAGATTACAACACTGAACGGTAGAACATGTATTTATCTTTCACAGTGAAGATTTGGAAGATTTACAACTTTTTAGATCTAGTCCAGAATTGGTTCTAATAGTGAGCGTTCCAGAAGTTCAGAAAAGTTTTGGTGATCCAGAAAAAGCTTCTCTGATTTAGAAACACAAGCCATTGACATCTCGTCTTGGTGTGTTGGACTCATTAGGTCCAAATCCTTGATGGATCAGGTAGGAAACTGTCACAGACATCAACAACACCTCTAAAGAGGCTAAAGACTCGAGATTTCCTCTGACCTCAGTGAAATCTAAAAATACATTAAAGAAGCTCCTTTATTTGTTTGGGGTCAGTTTTAGTGAGTCTCATGCTGCGTAGAATGGCGAGAAGACATTAAAGTGAAGATGATGGCCTTAAATTTTGCTATCTGTTTTGGGCATTGTTATTGGCCTCCAGTTTTCATATTACGTTTTCATATAGGAATGCACTACTCCACTAAATTTTGGTAGCTGTTGAGGTGATCAGAATGCCACCAACATGACCAGTATGAATGAAAAGGGACTATGTAGAAAATTATCTATAGATTATAAACTTGGTGAAACAAGTTCTTGTTGGAATCTGCACTCTTTCTTTGACCTTTTCTCCAAAAGGAAAAAATCTGTTGAATTCTGTGGAATGGACTTAAATGAGGTAAAACATAAGTGTTCAAGAAAGACGAGAGTAATACTCTTTAATTAGTAGCTGAAACCATCAAATTAGCCAAATATTTTAAAATGAACATGCAACAGCCATTTTGATTGAAATCTGTGTAGTTTCTACAGAATTTGGAATCAGCAAACATATGACTGTCATTAAACAGAAGCAGTAGTCGGATGGCCAGTGATCTCATTAAAATTAAGCAATCTCGCCACCTATGAGATCATACTGAAATCTACGAAAACTCGGCTTTGCAGTCATGCCAAATGTAACAGCCAGTGCATCTACTTCTGTGACTTGAATTGGCCCAAGACACTCAAGACGAAGCTTCTGAAGATAAGACTGACTTTAACCATATGTTTGTATATACATGTTGCCAGATAGATGTCTTAGTCTCATGAGGAAGAGTGGATCCTGAAAAGATAATTTACTGCTCTGAGCTTGCGAAGAAGGCCAGAGATACCTGGAAAGCTTGGCGTAGAGGCTAGACAGCTGCTTCTCACGTGCACAAAGTCTTTGTTGACTCACTGGGTAGTGGTAGTGTCTCATTGGACAAAAAAGGCCAAGGCATCTATCCATCAATTTAAAGTATCTATGTCCATTTGTCCCGTCATCAGGGAGGGTCATGCATCAAATTAAACTTTATGGTACATTGCAAATGTATCACTTTGTAGAAGACAGATGCCAACATAGACAGATTGTGTGACATGCCCTAATCCTTGAAAACTATGAACAAAATTACACAAAGTAAAAGAAAATACAACCCAAACTATTAAAGTACAGGTTCATTTGCAGCAAGGATCAACATGGTTTGTGCCAACCACAATGTCTTTTGCGCGGTGAAGTACTGGCTGCCGAGAGCATGAAACCATTGAAATTCGATTTTGGGCGATAAAAAGTTTTGGAACTCTGTTGGGTTGCTTGGTGTCCAATGTAAAATCTAGGTCCTCAAGCAAAACCAGTCAGTTTTTATTGGCCTGTTCATAGAGTCTCCTTAGGAAGCTCCTTGTTTTGAGAATGGCTCGAGGTCTCGGTTTGATGATACATGGGACTGGGTGAGAGACCGTTCAATTATTCGATGTTGATGCATTTCCTGAAGCTCCTTGCTTGTTTCCTCATTATGCTAATTGAGTACAAATTGGCTCAGAAGCTGCAGTACAGCTATCAAGAGGATTAGGTTTATCAGATGACAATGTAAAGTCCTCTGATCCTATTAGACACAAAGCAGCTAATGCAGAGGAGCTGTGTCAGCTCACTGGGGGAAGACAGGAGAAGTTGAAATGGGACACACTGTGGCCGTTGTACATTATACTGTACAATATTTCATGAAATTTGACTTGTGAAGAGCTGCACCCTAGCCCTAACCCTAACACCAGGGTATGTTCCAAAACCTTGTGAGCTGCCTCATTGCTTTATGCACCTTAATGAGATAAATTGTTTTGGCCAAATTTTAAGGCAGCATTGCATGTATCACATTTATTCATGGTGAAGGCAATCTCAGAACGCATTGTGACAAACTCAGTGTAAAAAAAAATCATCCAAGATCCAAGCGAAAGACAATTATGCTTCTTAAGGTGGATGAGAATTGCCACATCACGGCTAGGACACAGCACAGGTATCAAACACAAGGCATGTCAATGCGGTTCAGGTGGCAGACAATACACAAATGCTAACAAGGTTTTTCATTTCTTCAAGAATGAACAAGGCTAGAGTAAATAATCGATGTCCTCTGATAATGATTTGAGTCAAATTTAATGGAAAATATGCGAGTTGCACTCCGTGGCACGGCAGAAATTTGAGCAACCCCGAGTCGTAGCTGGGTGCTGCTGACAGATGGTAAGCGGCGACGGTGTGTGTACATTCATAGAAAACAATTAGAATTTTATAACGCCAGATGCATCCGGCGTGTGACCCGTTTAGATTGTCTCGTTGTGAGCTTAGCAACATACTAATGCCAAACTCGACTGAAATTAATTGAGAGTTGAGTCTGTAGATTTTACTATTTATTTTTTTCAAAACTTTTCAGTATTAAATAAATAAGTAAAATTATGTTCTAGATTTCTTGGATGTATTTTTTTCGCGGAGCTCATTGCAACATTCTGGGATTGCCTTCTGCGCAAAGGATACTTGCGATGCTGCCTTAAGGGCCTTTTACACAATATGAATTTGTGTCCATCTGTGTTGTTCTTTAATAGTTTTTTATGTAAACATGCGCTATCCATTGTGCCGCATCACACTGTTTTTTCAATGTCGCATGAGCGCCATTTTTAAAAGAAACTATTTAAATTATTTTTTTATCTCCTTTTCTCCCAATTTGTAATGCCCAATTCCCACTACTTGGTAGGTCCTCGTGGTGGCGCAGTTACTCACCTCAATCCAGTTGGCGGAGGACAAGTCTCAGTTGCCTCCGCTTCCGAGACCGTCAATCCGCGCATCTTATCATGTATGATACTTGCATTGCAAGTATCCTTTGCGCAGAAGGCAATCCCAGAATTTGTTGCAATGAGCTCCGTGAAAAAAATACATCCAAGAAATCTAGAACATAATTTTACTTATTTATTTAATACTGAAAAGTTTTGAAAAAAATAAATAGTAAAATCTACAGACTCAACTCTCAATTAATTTCAGTCGAGTTTGGCATTAGTATGTTGCTAAGCTCACAACGAGACAATCTAAACGGGTCACACGCCGGATGCATCTGGCGTTATAAAATTCTAATTGTTTTCTATGAATGTACACACACCGTCGCCGCTTACCATCTGTCAGCAGCACCCAGCTACGACTCGGGGCTGCTCAAATTTCTGCCGTGCCACGGAGCGCAACTCGCATATTTTCCATTAAATTTGACTCAAATCATTATCAGAGGACATCGATTATTTACTCTAGCCTTGTTCATTCTTGAAGAAATGAAAAACCTTGTTAGCATTTGTGTATTGTCTGCCACCTGAACCGCATTGACATGCCCTGTGTTTGATACCTGTGCTGTGTCCTAGCTGTGATGTGGCAATTCTCGTCCACCTTAAGAAGCATAATTGTCTTTCGCTTGGATCTTGGATGATTTTTTTTTACACTGAGTTTGTCACAATGCGTTCTGAGATTGCCTTCACCATGAATAAATGTTGTGCATGACACCGTGGAGACTCACAGCACGGGAGGCTCATGCTACTCTCCGTGATTCATACACAACTTACCACGCGCCCCATTAAGAGCGAGAACCCCTAATTGTGACCACGAGGAGGTTACCCCATGTGACTCTACCCTCCCTAGCAACAGGGCCAATTTGGTTGCTTAGGAGACCTGGCTGGAGTCACTCAGCACGCCCTGGATTCGAACTCGCGACTCCAGGGCTGGTAGTCAGCGTCAATACTCGCTGAGCTACCCAGGCCCCAGAGTGCCATTTTTTTAAAGATGCAGCATCAAGGGGGCCTGGGTAGCTCAGTGGTAAAGACACTGGCTACCACCCCTGGGGTTCACTAGTTCACTAGTTCGAATCCCAGGGCATGCTGAGTGACTCCAGCCAGGTCTCCTAAGCAACCAAATTGGCCCGGTTGCTAGGGAGGGTAGAGTCACATGGGGTAATCTCCTCGTGATCGCTATAATGTGGTTCGTTCTCGGTGGGGCGCGTGGTGAGTTGAGCGTGGTTGCTGCGGTGGATGGCGTGAAGCCTTCACATGCGCTATGTCTCCGTGGCAACGCGCTCAACAAGCCACGTGATAAGATGCGTGGGTTGACGATCTCAGACACGAAGGCAACTGGGATTCGTCCTCTGCCACCCGGACTAAGGCGAATCACTACACCACCACAAGGACTTAAAAGCACATTGGGAATTGGGCAAAAAATCTATCAAAAAAAAAAAAAAAAAAAAAAAAAAAAAAAATTGCAGAATCAAGTTAAAATAGCTTGTGGTAGGTTCCATTCCAGCTTTATTTTAACACTGTCTGAATGGACCTTTACAATTTTGCCAAAAAAGCAGCAATCTTATGGAATAGCATTGTCATTGTTTGTTTGCCTATGGTGCATTAAAATGCTGCTCACCAGATTTCGGATCAGAGCCAGAGAGATGTCCTTAGAATGACTGACATGCATTTATCCTGCATTGCATGATGCCGTTCCTTTTAGTAATCTGTAGATTAGTGCATAAGACCCCTCTGACAACATGCACAAATGTGAGACATTCACCTTTGTAGCTTATTTACCAAACACCAAGCATCCATATGGACACTCTTTACTTCTTCGAAGATTCTGTAGCCTGACAGATCACCGCATCCAAAGCTGAAAATAGCTTCTTACAAAGCTGAAGTTCATGTCAGTGTGTTAGGAACACAAGAGTCTCGTCACTTTCCTGTCTTGACAAACGTGTGTTGGTCATGAGTGGGACGGGCTCCCCGCGGAGAGGAGGCTTAAAAATGCTCGCCAATCAAATTTAATCTGTTTAAATTAACATTTAACCTTTTGCTTCTTAAACCAGTGCAATTACTAGCAGTTAATTGCATAATGTCTAGTTAATGAGTTGCCAAAACCAAGAATTGTTTGAGTGGTTTCATAATTAGTACTGCTTTCTAAGATAAGCATAATTATTCCTTTTGCTCATACTTAGTTATTAATTTAAGCAATCAGACTATAAAATGGGTTAAAAATCCATTTTTAAGAACTAAGGGTGGGCTCTTTTGACTTGGGCCAGTAAACAACAACCATCCAAAAACCCTTGCAATGCCCTGGCAGCCACATTGCAAAGTACTAAAAGCACTCAGAACACCACAGCAAATGCAATGCCCTAACATTCAACCAGAACACCCTAGCAACCACTAAGAAAACCCTAGCAACTGCTTAGCAATGTGGCAAAAATGTGCTACTTTATTAGTATTGTGGTGGCGTCGTAACACAGGCAAGTCTAGTGTTTTCAAAATTGCGCTTGTTGGACAGTAGAGAAATCTTTTGATGTCGTTCATTAATGTATTTTTGATCAGATTTCAGAGTGTGAGTGACAGTTTAATGTCCTTAGTTTGTGTTTTTGGCCCTGATTCCCTCTTCAAGATCACAGTTCCTGGTTTCCATATTCGCTTCTATAGCCAAGATAGAACAAGGTTTAACTTTCCTCCTCAACACTTAATCTGATACTCTTAACGTTGTTAAAGATATTTCTCTGCAGACGGTGACGTACTTTACCCTTTAATCGTCTAATTAGATGCCTCACTTGTCATTCAAACAGGTCTGCTCCGCCCCCCTGAATCTAAAAGGGCCTCAAGGCTCCACCCACTGTGATGTCACAGGGAAAATCTTTCCATGACTGCAAGAGAGATTATAGCTGCATTCACAGCACATATACAAATGGGAGGAAAAAATACATAAAAACAAAACAAACAAAATCTCATGTGCAACATTTAACTTAACATATAAGGTGCATTCAATTTGTTTTTAATCTCGACAAGACTTGTAGTGAAAAAGGAGTTACATTTTGTTATATTCTCACCCAAAATCGAATAAGAAGACATGGATTACTTTTATGTGTCCTTTTTGAAGGTTGGAAGTTTTTACATAAATGAGAAAATGATCATTTTTGAGTGAAACAGTATACTTACGATTTTTAACTGCCCCATCTTCCAAAAACTGTTCCTTTGCAAAGCTTGAATCGTACTTTGTTCACAAGCAATCCACGCTGAGCCGAAACAAAACCGAACACATCATAGTCCAAAGAATGGTGAAATGACGCACATAGATACTTTAAGCGCACTGAGGTGCACACCGCCAGAAACACAGCGAAACGGTCAAAGACGTCCTGTGTTTACATACACCAATAATAGCACAATATGGGCGAAAGAACGCATCTGTGACGGAGGCAGCAGCTGAATGAGAGAATTGCTTCTCCCTTTCAGGGTTGTAACTTGACACCGCGTCTTTTAAAACAAATGCAAAATAATTATAAAATAGTCCAGATGGTTCCCCTTACGTGTTATGTTAGGAATAGTTAGCCACGGAAGGCCTGCTCTCTTGACTTGAACTGCACGCCAGTGGGTGGGGCCAAGTGTGCGATGACACATATTGCGGGATGTGTAAATACAAATGAGCAATGTCTCGTGACGTCACGAACAGACAGATTTCAAAATTAGACTTTTAAGCTGGGTGGCAACTATAAATGCTCTTTACAGACTGGGGAGACAGTTTTGAGTCCTGACATTTACAGTAAGTTTTTACCTATTATATGTCTAAATATCAAGGAAAATTAGATTCTCCACTTCATGACCTCTTTAAGAAAATGAGTGGTGCTCGCCGGTGCGAAACACTCCGCCAGGACGTTGATAAGTTCTGTGTTGTTTTTAGCACATTGCTATGTTGTTGCTAGCCTCTTTTGTCTCTATGGAAGATATGACTCTGGCACCTTCTTCAATTTAAGTGCATTTATTTATTTATCTATATTTTTTGCCCAATTTATCATCATTAGTCAGATCATTTAGAAATGTAAAAGCACACACAGGACAAACGGTGCGAGACGAGTTACACATTGAACGTTTACACTTATGGTTGGGTGTTTGATTTACTAACTTTACGTATGAGCAATACCATTTCATTACTTTTCCTTGTGTAACTGACTCACTACCAAATCACATTCTGCTTGTTTACACCAATAGACCTCAACATCCCGGCACAGGTTAGAAGACTTTCAAATCATCGAATATGTTGGAAATTGTCCAGTTTTCATTATTTCTTCAAGAATTGCACATCATCCTATTTGAGGCTTAAACAGTAAATCCACAGAAGACTGTGGCAATAAAAAAGGAGAGCCAGATTCAATCTGTGGACAGTCTCTTGGGTAAGAGATAAATACCTGGTTTACTAAGCCATAAAACTAATGACATCCTCTATTTTGTCTGCACTGTGTCAACAGTCAAAAAAAGGCCTTGATTAAATCTCCTGTGGTCTTCGGTCATTTTTGACCGTAATCACTTTTGCTGATATAATAAAAATGGTTTCCTTTATCTGAGCGATACAAGACTTGGTGAATTTTCTTCCACTTGCCATCCGAATATACAATAAATAAATCAATAATTGGGCATGGTTCGATAAGTCTAAGTGGCTGGAAAAAAAGCGACACCTTTTGTCTTCGAGATCAAAATTGACCAACCATTGCAAATGAATGGGAAAGACCATAACAGAGCAATCATTTTCTGTCAAATACAATCAATATATCAGCCGCAATGCAGAAAAAACACACAGATAAATTAAAGGGTAAGACTATAAAACATCCAGAGTTTCATTTGTTAAATAAAACCAATAAATCAGCCACAATGCTAAAGACACACACTCAGAAATGAGGGGGTGAGACAATAACAAACACAAAGAGAGAGAGAGAGATAAATGGGTGAGACTAAAACAGCACACACACACACACACACACACAGAAATAAAGGTGTGCGGACTGTCTCCCAAAAGATATTAAAACTAGCATGGTGTGCATAAAAATTCATCTGAAAGGTACATACCATCATAACTACACACCGCCATGAACACATGAAAGCATAAAGCATCATCGTTTACTGTTTGTTCTTTTTTATGCATTTATTGCCGTTCATTATTGCTGTTTATCTTACTGACTTGAAAATGTTTGCGAAATAAATGTTTACTATAGAAAGTTTGAAATTGCAAGTTTACTCTGATTCATCTGTTTTATACTCTAATCGAATTTTCACAATTTTGCAGTTAATTTCTGTTAACACTTCAAATCAAATTTTAAAATGCTAAACTTTCACAAATAATAGTTTGATAATGTCTAAATATATATATATATCCAAATGCATGAATAAAATTAGGTTACAAGCCATCAGACTTGAACACTGCCGCCATCTACTGGCTATTCTTGTCATGACATGATTTTCAAGTCATGTTATTTATATTTTGTTCGCCAGCAATCTGCCTCCAATATATGTCACATTCTCATATTTTCTTAATGTTTCAACTTATATAAGTGTAGGTTTTTACTGTACTAAAGTTTCATATATTTATGATGCATAATGCAAATTAATGGTAACATTTAGAAATGTAAATGTAAACAAGATCAAATAAATTACTCCAGTAAGTGGTTGCTATAGTGAATGGATGGATGGAAATGGATGAAATAATAGCCGCTTTCCACCACACTGCGTCAGCAATGGGAATGGTTTGTAATAAAAAATAAAGAAGTTTACATGGAAATCTTGGTCTGGTCGTGATGTTTCGTAAATTCCTTCTTGGACGTTGACTGATAAAACCACAACAGATTAAACCAGAAGGAAAGAGGATGTTGCCAGTTCTGTGTAAGTTTCAAAAGCCTCTCCACAGTAGTCATTTTAATTCCTTAATCATATCAGCAATAACATTCAAGATTTTCTGTGTTAACCTTTGAGTTGCAGGGCATAATGCTGGAAACTTACAGCACAAAACAAGCACATACGGCTGATCCCGGATAAACATCCCCCCATTCCATTATTTCTATTCTTAAGAAAGTTAGAATAGGCAGGTTAAGATGGTTAGAATAGAAGATTTCCTGAAGAAAATCAATTTCCTGGTGATGCATTTATTACTGTTGTTACAATAAATAAATATATTTGCACTCGCTGTAAAACCTTAAGCATGTAAAACATTAGCGTTATAAGTAACATTCAAAATATATCTAGGGAATTTCCAATCACCAATTTCCATGATCTCTTCTTCACCAGTTTGATCTCATTATGTATAATTGACTCGTATTTGTGAATCTCACCAAACCTGTCAAGAACATGTCCGGGTCACTTATCACCCCAAAATCACAGTGAACAAAGAAAATTAAGGTCCATCAATTATTATAATTATTTTTTTAAATTATAATTAATTATTGTCATTATTTTCATTTCAACTAAGCTCAATTTGATGACAATTTTCATTTGTGGGTGAACTATCCTTTTAATTCTCCATGAATAATACTGTTTTATTTTTATTATTATTATTATTATTATATTATTATTTTGTGGTAAAATGTGACCTGGACATATTTTTATGATGCATTCCATTTACCCTTTTTCAACAATGAAATAAAGCAAATAAATCCACATTAATATACAGTGTGATTGAAATAAAACTACATTATACACATGCGAAGACGTGCAATTCAATGTGAACTTTGTCATCTTAAAAAGGTAAACCTCATGAACTTAAACCGCAATCATTTACACATTTACACACACAAAGCACTGTGTGTCATGGGCCACTTTTCGCGAGCTCTTTCTCGAGTCTGTCTCGGAGTTTGTGGAATGATGGTCTCTTCTTGGGTTCTGTGTTCCAGCAGGATATCATGATGATGTAGATGTCAGGTGGACATTCATCGGGCGGCTCCATACGGTAACCCTGATCCACACACTCCCTCACTTCACTCACCGACTGAACGAATGAACAAGAACGACACAAGATTAAGAATCTGTTATGTTTTGAAATAAAACTATTCTCATTGTGAGATCAGGGCCCAGTTGCAAAGAAACTCCTTAAAGGTGCTGTAAGCGATTTTAGCCGTTCTAGAATTTCCGCAAGATGAGCTGTTGGATTAGCCACGCCCTCTTTTTCCAAAACCCCCACTCCAAAGGTACCAACTGAGCTTTGAGACCGACACAGAGCAAAAACGGTTGTTAAAAACAACAGCAGCAAAATAGCGCCCTCAGCTGACAACTGTTATGAACAACATGGCATAAAAATGGCATTAAGCCTCAATAATTCGCTGCAACTACAATACCATGAGAATGTGCAAAATGATTGACAGGCAGAAAGCGTCAGAGACCGCGGACACATTTTTGTTTGCTGTTTACAGAGTCTAGAGCTGTCACAGAGGCCGGTGAGATATCTTAGGACACTTATTTCAGTAATGTCTTTCAGGGAGTAGGAAATGTTTTTGCATACATTTCCATAAAAAAATAAAAAAATGCTTACTGCACCTTTAACTAAAGGGGCTTCTTGCAACTGGGCCTGGATTTAAAGACAAAACATATATAGTATAGATGCTTAATACAACACACCAAACATGCTTTATTAACAATCAAAATGTCTTAAAAAAATACACTTTATTTAATAGATTTTAAAAAAATATTTAAATAATTTATTATGGTTTAAAAATATCAGTTCTGCAGTACAAACTGGCCAATACAAAGCAATATTAGACATGTTTAAATATTAATATCAATATTAAAAAAATTTTTATGAACATTCAAAATTTTCGAAGAAATAGACTTTATAGATGTTTTATTAATTAATTAATTTATATTGTTTTAAAACTATCAATTCTACAGTACAAACTAGCAAAAACTAATCATTAATAGATGTGTTTAAATATTAATATCAATATTAAAAATGTATAATGAACATTGAAAATGTCACAAAAAAATATACTTTATTTTTAAGATTTAAAAAAATAATTTCAATAATTTATTTTGGTTTAAAACCATCAGTTCTACAGTACAAACTGGCCAATACAAAGCAATATTAGATATGTTTAAATACTGATATTAATATTTAAACATGTATAATGAACATTCAAAATGTCACGAAAAAATATACTTTATTTAATAGATTTTTTTTTATTTTTTAAATACAAATAATTTATTGTTGCATTAAAACTATTAGTTCTACAGTGTAAAACTGGCCAAAACAAACCTATAACTTTAACAGAAAAATAATGTAAAAACACATTTAAATTATACTTCACAATACATGTAATTTTACAGTAAAATATTGTAAAATTATGATCAAATTCTCAGGGTAACTGTAGTTATTTTAGAAAAGTAGCTCACCATCTTGGGGTATGGCTGCCTGCCATATGAAAAGATTTCCCACAGAAGAACTCCATAACTCCAAACGTCTGAATGAGTGGAGAATTTCTATGGTTAAGAGAACAAATTACGGCCAGTTTTAATGCGTACACATTACAAATTAAATAATTACAAATATACTACCAGTCAAAAGTTTAGACATACTTGACTGATTTTGAGTTTCTCATGATCTTACAAACCTTTTCTTGAAACTAGTTTGAATAAAAAAAATAAAAATAAAAATTGTGCCTTAATAATTGTTTTTGTTTTTTACAAAACTTAAAAAAAAAAAAAAATTATATATTTCAAAAGTTGGAGCAGATAGTGAAGGAAAAGCAGTGAACAAGTTTCCAGCAATCCAAGCAAACAAGCTCATATTGAGGAGAGTTTTCATAATTTGTTTCACATTTTGACACTAAATAATAACCATATTCCCATTTGTGTTATTTCATAGTTTCCATGATTTAACTATTATTACAATTTTTTGGGATTTTCTCCCTTTTTCTCCCCAATTTGGAATGCCCAGTTCCCAATGCGCTCTAAATCCTCGTGGTGGCGTAGTGACTCGTCTCAATCCATGTGGTGGAGGACGAATCTCAGTTGCCTCCGCGTCTGAGATCGTCAATCCGCGCATCTTATCAAGTGGCTTGTTGAGCACGTTACCGTGTGTGGAGTCTTCATGCTATTCTCCGCGGCATCCACGCACAACTCACCACGCGCCCCACCGAGAGCGAGAACCACATTATAGCGACCATGAGGAGGTTACCCCATGTGACTCTACCCTCCCTAGCAACCGGGCCAATTTGGTTGCTTAGGAGACCTGGCTGGAGTCACTCAGCACGCCCTGAATTCGAACTCGAGACTCCAGGTGTGGTAAATTAACTATTATTCTTAAGTTTTTTTGGTGTGTCCAAACTTTTGATTGTAAGTGTATATTAGTGGGTAGCATCTCACCTTGTTATTTAAAGCTTCAGGTGCCGTCCACTTGACGGGTAACTTGGAGTTGTCTGTTGCCTTGGAGCTGATCTTCGCCAGACCGAAATCACTGACTTTAGCAACAACGTCCTCAGACACGAGAATATTTCGTCCGGCAAGATCTCTGTGGAGAAGCTTCTTTGATTCCAGGTGTTCCATACCTTCACAAACATCTCTATAAAGCCACCAAAAAACAAACATCCATGAACGAAATAATTTATTTTCTTTTAATTTTTAAAATGTTTTTAACAGTAAAATTACTTGAGGAATGGGGTCAAAATGGTGTACCTACACAAACCACTACATGCGTTACAATGCACAAAACATTAGTATTGATTGCATAGTAATTAAAGATCACCGATATGGACACATAACAGATTAATCGGCCGATAGTTTTTTAAATCGATTTATTAAATGTTATAAAGAATGTCTTTCCTTACCATGATGGGGACAGACATAGAGTCTACAAGAGTCCAAAATGAATAAAATCCCAGATCCAGTTTATTGTTCTACCAAAATCCCAATAATAACCAGAAAACATTTGATTTGGTGCATAACATGGTACTTTTAAACGAGCCCGAAACACATGAGGGGCTCTTATTTTGAAATGACAGAGACTTGCCTCCGTTACAATGTTCTGTATTTAAATTTAAGTTAAATAAAATAAAAAACTATCTGCAACTATCAGCATAGATTTGTGCAAATAACGGATTGCTCCAAAAAGCAACTATCGGCACCGATTAATCGGTAAAACCGATATATCGGTCTGCCTCTAATAGTAATTGAAGTTATGGAGGATTAAATACAGTATATGAACATACACATTGAGAAAATACATAATACATGTACATCCGTAAAGTCTTACAGTGCAAAGCGCAACAGCTGAGTCGAACTAACAGCAAAACGTCCACGTGTGCGAAGAAAATTCACCAGATTCCCCTGCGACATATGAAGGCACATAAAAAGACTCGATACACAGATTTGTCTCAAAGATTCAAACTCCATCGAATTTACGTATCATGTTTGACAAACAAGTTTTGACAAATGAGTGCAATAATTCAGTGTGGCTTACCTTTGTCATGAGTTCTGTTATGATGTGAAGTCCATTGTGAAGAATCACACCTAATAACTGTACAAGATTTTTATGATGGAGATTTCTGGAAAAGAGCAAAAGAAAGATTATAAACCCACAGATATAACAGACAGACAGACAGACAGATAGATAGATAGATGCTCACGTCATAACTGATGTCTCTTCGAGGAAGGCCTGAGCAGTTACATCACATTTAATGTTTTTAACGGCGACCCTCCGGCCTGCATACTCGCCCTCAAATACAGCTGAAACATCAAAATCACATCAGTATCATCAAACTGACTGATACTTGACAGTTCATCATTGCATAATGTCTACTTTTTCCAAAAAGCACAGTAAGCAATATAACAGTGGTCCATTCTGAAAATAGCTAGTGTATCTTGTTAAAACACTGCCACCTGGTAGTACTCAGGTAGAACTACACTCCATGTATTGCATGTTGTCTATTCAGAGGAAATGAAAGCATACCACCAAACTCCCCCTCTCCAATGGCCTCTCCTAAAGTCAGCTTTGAGAGATCCAGTAACCAACCGGCTATAAAAAAGAAAGAAAAAAAAACAGACAGATTTTCAAATGGTACTCGACAAAAATACAAAATTTCAACCAAGTACTTGATGACCTCTTTTGGGAAACACTTACATTTTAATAGTTCCGTCTCTGCAGATTTTGTGCCCTCTTTCTTTTTGGGTTTTTGCAGAATCGTAGCGATGGCACTTTTATTTCTGCTGTAAAACTAAAACAACAAATACAGCTTTCACAGCTTATAAAACATAAACACAACAACTAGACATTCACACATAGTATGTGTTTGGTTTTTGAAGAGGCTTTCACACTAGAACGTTTGATTCAGAGTCTGACGTCAGAGTTCGGTTTGTTTAGTTTGTGTGAATTCTGATTTCTAAACTCAGCTGCGCACCAGTGAAACTAGAGGTAGACCGATTTATTGGTTTTACAGACCGATTAGTTGTTTGGTTATCGCCCTTTTCCACCACCTCAGTTATCTGTATCGGCAAAATCCACTATCAGTCAACCTCTAAGTGAAACGCCCCCGAATTAGAGGTCTGCAACCCGACCCGGGTTCTTGGGTCCCGTCGGGTTTCAGGGCCAGGTTTGGGTCACTTTTTCAAGTAGGACTTTGGGTTTGGGTGTGTAGTGAATGAAAAAATAAACCGGCCTACCAAACTTGTTTCGCACCCACGATCTCACTCACAGACACGCATGGATGGACAAATTAGGGGCCGTTCCTACCGAACGTGTTTTACGACAGTGAGGCAGTGAGCGATTTCGGCTTTGGGACGGGTTTGGGCTTAAAATTTGACGGTATCATTCGGGCCGGGTAGGGTTTCGGGTACGGGTTGGGTTTCATTTCAAGGCCTGTGCAGACCTCTACACCAAAGAAATGCAAGAGTGCATTAAGTTTTGGTTAGTCAAAAATCCAAAATGACTACTTTTCTCTAGAGCTGTTTAGGTTGTAGTCCAAAAACCCGGTAGATAATTAGCATTTTCGTGCCATGGGTTCCCTCAGGAATTTCCTATGGGTTTTTATAAATGACAGATTTAGATATGAGTAAAATCAGGCCTGTGGTTAAAATAAAAACTTTCATGTTTTGTTCTAGAGCATAATTACACACAGTCATACCTCAAACGTTAATTTTGATCCTATTGTGTTTTTTAAAAATGCACGTTGCTATCATAATGCTAATTAAGGACTACAACTAACATCAACATGTGAGCTACTGTACGTGTTTTACGAAATAGACGACTGTTGTAGTCCATATTTAGTCATATTGTTAAACCCACACTAGACCCTACGCTCCTAGAAAATTACAGACCGGTCTCCCTCCTACCATTCATAGCAAAAACACTTGAACGAGTTGTGTTCAACCGAGTCTCCTTTTTTCTCATCTAGAACAACCTTCTAGACGCCAGCCAGTCCAGCTTCAGAAGTGTACACCCAACTGAGGCTGCCTTGCTGTCCGTTACTGAAGCTCTGAGGCTGGTGAGAGCAGCATCCAAATCGTCTGTTTTCATTCTACTGGACCTGTCTGCTGCTTTCTACACTGTCAGTCACCAGATCCTCCTTTCAACTATCACAGCAATGGGCATCACAGGAAACTCGCTCAGCTGGTTTGAGTCTTACCTCACAGGTAGGTCCTTCAAGGTGTCTTGGAGCGGAGCAGTGCCCAAGTCTCACCAACTAGCCACTGGGGTACCTCAGGGTTCAGTGCTTGGGCCCCTCCTGTTCTCCATTTACACGACATCACTAGGATCATCAAGGCAAATGGCTTTTCCTATCATTGCTATTCCGATGGCACACAGCTCTACCTCTCATTCCAGCCTGACCTTCCAAACCCCACCTGAGCAGCTTTCTCTGGCCATCTTCAAGAAACATCTAAAACACATCTCTTTCGCGAGCACTTGATCCAATCCTACTAATGTAAAAACTGTGTTCTTCTCTACCAAAAAAAAAAACCTTGTTCACCAATTTAAAACTTACAGCACTTATTACTCTTATTGCTGCCTCCTTAGGATGAATCACTTCTATTGTACTCCTCATTTGTAAGTCGCTTTGGATAAAAGCTTTTTGCAACATGCATTTTATGTTCTGAATCAAAACGTAAAAATATTGTCAAGTAATTTTTACTACACACTTATGATCTTATTTTACTCATAATTCAAATTACCCTTGTGGTTTTGCCTACAAAATTATGTCATGGCTGAACAGCTCTATCCACAGTTTTCCTTACTGGGTGGTACCATGATGATTCTGATTGCCAGTGGACTGTTTTCTGGTTCCGGTCTCCATAAGCATTGTGAAAACTACCCAAACAGAGAACAACCACCATTTTAAGAGTTAGTTGGAGTAAAAATTACTTGCAGTTGTTGGCTGTAGTTACTGATATCAACTTAACCATCCTCGGGCCATCGCTTCATGTCATCTACCCACTAGAGTGAGGTACAGTCAAAAGATGGTCATCGCCACTTTTTTATTTGGCAAATTTGACCAACTTACTACGTTAAACATCACATTTTCCGCTAAATTATACCCTAAAAACATCAAAGCTCATGTTTAACTTGAGCTATAAAGGTGTTTACATTTTAATTATTACAGTCATTTTCTAGTAGGTATAGCTGCAGGCCAGAGACCTTCAACTGGGGGTGGAATCTCCAAAAGAGGATGGGGTTACTCCAGAAGGGGGTTGCGCCAACTCCAAAAGGGGGCATCACTTCCACTAACGGTTAGGGTTAGGTAAGGGGCTCCCTATATCTTTAATGGCGGTTTGGAGCTCTGCCGGCATTTATATCCTTCTCGTAATTGTAGATTGACATTACATCGTCATGGCAACTAAGTTCTAAAATTGGTTATAACTTTACACAGAAAAGGTTAGTAAGGGATTTTCTCACACTAAAATCATGTTGACACGCATATTGTTTACATCTTGCATCTATATTTTGAAATAATGAGTATTTTAAAGTTTACGGATTGGCCCCATTGACTCCCATTGTAAGTGTCTCACTGTAACCCAGATTTCTGATTTTTTTTAAAGAAAAAGAGGAACTAGTCAATAAATTTTTGTGGTAATCAGTATTGTGCCACAAATGCTTTCGATTGAGCTTAACTTGTAATGAACCTGGAATACTTCTTTAATGATGCAATCGTACTCTGGTTTGGGAGAAGGATATAGCTGCAGGCAGTGCTCCAAAAAGGGAAGGGAGCTCCAACCCTCCAGGAAAGATAAAGGGTATGTAAAAGATAACCCTGAGTTCGATTCAACTTCAAGCAATTAAAACAACTGTAAAAACACATTAAGTTTCCTCTTCAAGGTTGCAGGAGACCTCTTACGCTAAGAAAACTCTTAGTGACAACCCCTTAGCCTTCAAGTTCTTTTTGAGGAAGTCTTCGAAATGTTAGCCCAAAAAAGAATGACTAGACTAGAGTAGATATGTTGTTATTTCCCCTTAAAAACCACAGGACACTAGTAACGCAGATGTGTCACTGGAAAACTGTGATAAATGAAGAGATGCTAAATTTAGATCCACGTCAGAGCTTGCCTTACAGTGCAACCATCATTTGACAAGTACCTCTATCATGTCGATGAGGTTGTAGAAGAATTCTTTGTTGTCAATGGTCAGTTTGCTGTTTTGGAAGATGACTCGGTAGTGAAAGACGTGCTGTTTGAAGCAAACGCAGAGTACGAAATCACCAGGGTGCCGAATGGACTCTCGAACCAGGAATAGACCGTCTTCCATGGGCCTGAGTTTGCTGACAGCCTGTTGCCCTGAGATCTTTCCATGAAACCAGCTAAAGGTTGATAAGATTGTAAGAGGTTAGCAAGAATTAACCTACCACATATTTTTACATATAATGAATATAATTGGTAGAACATGGTCAATTATGGTTACCAACATGTAGACCATAAATAACTTCTATGTTTTCATAATAGCACTGGCCCAACTGACACATACTAACCACTTCCTGTCACTTCAGTTGAGTAACAAAAAAAATATGAGTTTGTTTCTTTTCACAGTTCTTCAGAACACCTAGATATTAGGAATATTTCCAAACTTACGGCATTAAACTGAGTTTCGGGTCTATACGGAGGGCCTCCCTTTCTCTGAGGTTCGAACCCAAGGCCAATCCTTCTTCTCCGGTTGTGTTATGTCTTACTATGTACTCTCCTTTCCTCTGAAAAACACACTAGTTACTCAATCAATGGTGACTTTAAATAGGATAATTGTTAAGATGACATCAGATGTTTTTATTTTACCATTCCTGGCCCCACGATTGTTAGGACATCTGCTTTCTGATATGGTATTTCACCGACTTTTGGTTTGCAGTACTCCTTTTTGGCAACACACTGTGTACCCGACATCCAAGTTTTCTAAAATAAGTACAATAAGCAGCAGATATGAGAACCTATTTAATTTCAGTATGTCCAAGTAAATTTAGCAGGAGGTCTCTCTTACCATGGCCATGTCTTGAACTATTAAAACGGCACTAAACATCAGCGCCTCGGAAGCACCTACAAAAACCTATTTCAGATGACAACGTTCAACATGCCATTGAACTGTAAATGTATAATCAGCTATTACAAAATGTAATTACAAGGTCTACATAGGACACATCTTTAAAACAAGCATAAGTGTCTTTAAAAGAATAAATAAATGAAAACACGAATATTTCAATGTGCATGGGTAGATGATGTTAAGCAGTTTCAGCAGTGTGACATGCTATACTTCATCTAAAACTATTTTTTCTAACTACAGCCTACCTAGATACACAGTGCTGAGTAGATTACTTATGAATTGTAATCCAATACTGATTATAAATTGCATGCCTAAAATTGAAATGCACGTATGACAATACAAATAAAATGCACACATATACACTGATGAGCCAGAACTTTATGACCTCTCAGGTTAAGTGAATAACACTGATCATCTCCTAACTAGGCCACAAGGTCTGGGTAGATTAGATGGTAAGCGAACAATCTGATCTCGTAGTCAACGTGTTGAATGCAGGAGAAATGGGCAGGAGTAAAAACCTTAGCGACTTTGAGGTTAATTGCTATTGCTGGCCATTGCTATGGCCAGATGACTGGGTCAGAGCATCTCTGAAATGGCACGGCTTGTGGAGTGCTCCCGGTCAACAGTGGTGAGTACCTACCGACAGTGGTCCGAGGAGGGACAAATCGGCGACAGGGTGTTGGGCGCCCAAGGCTCATCGATGTGTGAGGGCTATCCTGTCTGGTCCGAACCGACAGAAGGTCTACTGTGGCACAAGTCACAGAAAATTTTAATGATGGTTACAGGAAGAATGTGTCACAACACCTGCTGCGTATGGGGTTGTGTAGCCACAGATCGGTCAGAGTGCCCATGATGACCCCTGTCCACCATCAAAAGCTCCTACAATGGGCACGCAAGCGTCGAACTGGACCTTGAAGCAGTGGAAGAAGGTCGCCTGGTCTGATGAGTCCCGTTTTCTTTTACAACATGTGGATGGCCGTGTACGTGTGCGCTATTCCCCTGGGGAAGTGATGGCACTAGGATGCACTGTGGGAAGATGGCAAGCCAGTAGAGGGAGTGTGATGCTCTGGGCAATGTTCTTCTGGGAAACCCTGAGTCCGGCCATTCATGTGGATGTTAATTTGACACGTGCCACCTACCTAAACATAGTTGCAGACCAGGTACACCACTTAATGGCAATGGTATTCCCTGATGGCATTGGCTGAAAATGTGCTCTGCCACACTGCACACATTGTTCGGGAATGGTTTGAGGAACATGACAAAGAGTTCAAGGTGTTGCCCTAGCCTCCAAATTCCCCAGGTCTCAATCCGATTTGAGCATCTATGGGATGTGCTGGACTAACAAGTCCGATCCACAGCGGCTCCACCTCGCAACTTACAGGACTTGAAGGATCTGCTGCTAATGTCTTGGTGCCAGATACCATGACACCTTCAGGGGTCTTGTAGAGTCCATGTCTCTGCGGGACAGCGCTGTTTTGGCGGCACACGGAGGACCAGTAGCATATTAGGCAGGTGGTCATAATGTTTTGGCTCATCACTGTGCGTGTGTTTTATATATATATTTATGCATTTTTATTTAATTATAATATATTTAATATTTAAACACCTAAAACACACACATAGTGTATATGTACAGTACTGTACACACATAAGTTGACTAGATTATATACAGTGTTATTAGTCGACTACTAAATGCAATGTCTGGACCACGCACAAGCTTTTCACACATCATTTCACTTGTGTAATGGCGTAGTGACAATAAAAGTGAGTTAAGAAAATCAATTAAAATATGCATAGTTTTTAGCACAAATTAAGATGAAATACATAGAAATTCATTAACACTTTACATTAAGGTTCCATTCGTTAACATTAGTTATCATGAACAAACAATTAATAATATATCTTTTTTTTTACATAATTTATAAATTTTTGTTAATGATAGTTAATTACTGTACTTTATTAGTTCATGGTGCATTAACTAATGTTAACAGATACTTTTGATTTTTAAATTGTATTACTATATGTTGAAATTAACATTAATTAATGCTTAATAAGTATTGTTCATTGTTAGTTCATGTCATAATTCATTTACACAATATTACCCAAGTCAAATGTTATTTTAGCTTTCTAAACCCAGTGACAGAGCTGTATACAGTTAAAGTATATATTTTAACAGCATGCTTAAAGAATTACAAATCTGAAGAATATTTAATGAGTTGTTACTTACATCCAAGACTTTGTTTGAATGGAGGAAGGATTTGTCGGAGTTGCTGCTTTCACACAATGAGAGCTGTTGGTATCAGTGGCTTAATAAAGACACACGCTCACTTCCTCTAAAAGATCATGCCTCGGGTTTGACATTTTTTTCCACCCCAAGACTATGTATGACCATTGAGGTTGAGCAAAGGCAAAAAATAACATCTGAATTGCTTCAGCTCAACAGTCACAACAAAAACAATTTCATTCTGATAGTTTTATATATTTATTTAGTGAAGCAGCACTATATAGATATTCAAATAAAAGTTCACACTGTTATTTTCACATTCCTACAAACGATAACAAACACACAGCAGGAATACTTTTAAAATGCAGGGTAAATTTTTGCATTATACATTGAAAAGGTGGCAGAACGTAATTCAAGCGACAGAGATAATCAATATACTACTAATAATTAAATATATTAATAGCAATCTTCCTAGCAAACCGCACAACAATGTGCATCTCTCTTAAGATTTTCCTCTTATAAAAATGTACGAATAGAGAGGTATTACATTAGATTATATTGCAATATGAAGAACTGGAAATTCACCTCCTTATTTCACATTTCAAGCACTTTAAATTGCTCGTTTGAACTTTACCGCAAGCACGAGTGAAGAACCACAGAAGTACGTTTTGTATGTGTTGTTCATTTCGAGAACAACACCTTTACCCTGTTGAAACACCAGTTTCTCAACGTTAAAATGACAAATGATTATTCGCTACACAACAACGCAAATCAAATAATGATTGCAGCACTCACGAAGTTATGAAAATCTATTTTTGTGCGCTCTATGATTAAATGTAGTTGTATGATGAATTATAAATCTGATCTTTTTAACTTGTACAAATCCAGTGTAACGTTATTAAAAAAAACAAAAAAAACACAAAAAGCACAGCAGAATATACTTCCTGATTCTGTGTTGCTTTAAACAGCTTATTAATAAAGACGTTATTAGCTTTTCATTTTAAAACCATTTTCTTTAAGATACACAATAGAGGAACTTATTTCTTTGCATTCACATCATACATAATATTATTATAAAGTATTATATAATCATATATCAAATAAAATCCAAAAGTCTGGGACCATTTTGAAAATCAAGGACTCAAAATCTAATTTAAACCTGTAGATCAAATATTTTAGAATTCTGGAAGATTTAAAACTGTCACTAATTAAAAAATTGTTGCAAATGTTCTTACGGTTTCTATGGAAGCAAACATGATGCTCACTGGAATATTCTGAATTCTTATCGAATAACACGAAAAATGCACATGAATCATGCCAGTTCAAGTGCATTTTGTCATTTAAAAGCAAAAGGGGACATTAAGAAAATCTGAAATTGATGTTTTTTTAATTAACCTTTTCAATCAAATTGTTACGCTAATAATATAATTTGTAATTAAAAAACTGGAAAAATGAAAAATAGAAGCATTTTCTCTAGTGATCTCAGACATTTGGACCCCACTGCATGTGTATATACAGTGGCAAGAAAAAGTATGTGAACCCTTTGGAATTACCTTCATTTATGTATAAATTTGTCTTAAAATCTGGTTTGAACGTCATCTAAATTACAATAAAGAACAAACACAATCTGTTTAACTAATAACACACAAATAGTATTGTTCTTGTACAGTTTGAACACATCATTCAAACATTCACAGTGCAGGCTGGAAAAAGTATGTGAACCCCTAGGCTAATGACGTCAACAGAAGCTAATTAGAGTCAGGAGTTGGCAAACCTGGTGTGGGTTAGAGCTACTTTGACTTATAAAACATACTCAAACATTTTGAATTTGCTATTCACGAGAAGCATCCGCTAACGTAGACAGTGCCTCGAAAAAATGAGATCTAAGAAGACCTACAATCAAGAATAGTTGCTTTGTATGAAGCTGGAAGGCATTACAAATATATCTAGAAGAGCTTAGATATTCATCTGTCCACAGTTAGACAAACTGTCTATAAATGGAGATGATTTAGTACTATAGGTACTCTCTCTAGAAGTGGCCGTCCAGCCAAGATGACTCAAAGGGCACACCGCAGAATGCTCAATGAGGTATAAACGGACCCTAGAGTGACAGATAAAGACTTGAAGGAACTGGAACTGGTTAACATCTCTGTTCACGAGCCTACTATATGAAAGACACTGAACATGCATGGTGTCCATGGCAGGACACCACGAAGGAAGCCGCTGCTTTCCAACAAAAACACTGCTGCACGCCTGAAGTTTGCCAAAGACAACCTTGACACTCCACAACGCTACTTGAAAGTGATGGACTGATGAAATTAAGGTTGAATTGTTTGGGAAGAACACTTATCACTACGTATGGCGTAAAAAGGGCCATAGCAGTTATTAAATCCAAGAGTTCACCTACTTTTTCCACAGCACTGTGAATGTTTAATGGGATGTGCTCAGTAAAGACATGAAAGATTATAACTGTTTGTGTGTTGTTAGCTTAAGCACATTGTTTGTCTAGACTTTGATGAAGATGAGATCACATTTTATGACCAATTAATGCACAACTAATTCCAAAGGAAGTTCACATACTTTTTCTTGCCACTGTATATATCACACACTGTATATGTAAACATTACAAAAGACTGGCCTGTATCGTGATGGTTAAAGCTTTTAATTAAGTGCTATTAATATGTGAAAGTGCCTAATAGAGCAAAAGTGATGTTAAGTAGCTGTTAATATAAGATGCAGGTCAGTTGCTTATCTCTAGTAACATTTAGCCGTAACCCATTTCACTGAAAATGGAATGCGTTCACGGCATTTAAATGTTAGTAGCATTTCGATCTTTTTTCAGCTCAGATGTAATACAAGACACGTTACATCATAAAAGGGGAACAACTACTTTTTTGTCCATCTCTTTTCCTTCTTTTGACAAACGAAACAATCAAGTCTAGCATTTTTCTTCTCTTTGAGTGATATTTGTACATTAAAAAAAAAAGAATATAATAATTTTTATTTTTAGGATTACGTTGACTTCGCCAACTTTCAAGCATTTTGAGAATCGTCCTTTTTGTCTTTCTTTCCTTCGCCTTCTCCCTCTCCGTTGTCACTGCCTTCTCTTCGTCTCTTGCGGTTTCGAGCTCCAGCTTTGGAGACGGGTAAGGAGCCCATCCCGAGAACTTCATGGATTTGACGGAAAGCCAGCAGTCGCAATGCGTGCTGAAAGACAGTTTTTACAATAGCGTTGGCAACAATTCTTACAGAAATAACGATCCAATAAACGGGTGCCAAAAAGACAAGCAAAAAGTGTGGAATCGTTTTGTACCTGGGCACTCATGGTCACATTCTCTCTGGATTGTTTCGACAAGCTCCCCAGAACATCTGTTTGACCTTTCTCACAAGGGTCAAGAAGACCAGGACCATCTGAGGGTTCAAGAGAGTTATTTATGCTGCATTTACACGGTCCACAAATTAGAGAACTTTAATATCAATACAGGTAATAAACACTGCATATGGATCATATTTTAGAAATCACCCGCTGGACTGTTAGAAGGCAATTATATTGCCCTACCTGGTAGGAGGATTCCAGTGGCGATGGATTCCAGAACTCTCCGCAGAGCTTCTCCTGGACTGAGGGGTCCTGACGCACTGCTAATGGCCTTTTCTACAAGCAGCTCCATGGCCTTTGAGAAAAGGACACTCCTCAGTTAACTGACTGTCATAGGCTAAAGCCAAATCCTAAATAAACACTGGCAACACCAGACGTGTAACTGACCCAGTCGGGCATCTTGCCCCAGGTAGGTACACGTTGACACAGGTCGCGCAGAACGCGTATAATGATCACGCAGGACTGAAGACCATTAGCCCGAGCCTGTGGACGAAACCCGTTAGTACAGCTATCAACAGCACTTTCCGGCAAGTAACTTCATTAAGAAAGTGTCAACACATATAAATATAAACAAAAATAGTAATTATGCTCATTAAAACTCGCTAAAACAACCTAAGCCAGTCTAAGCTCATTTACTGGTTTTAGCTGGTCTCCTAACAAGGCCAAGCTGGTGTTCAGCTGGTTTGGATGGTCGGCCAGCTGGTCTCGCAGCCTGACCTGCTGATAAGTGCCATAACCCTCTGCGATGATCAAATCAGACAAGTCTGTCTAGCTTGGTGGCCAGCTAAGACCAGTAAACCATCAAAGGCTGGTTTAGGGGTATAATATTATAA
Organism: Myxocyprinus asiaticus; assembly: GCF_019703515.2. Classification (NCBI taxonomy): domain Eukaryota; kingdom Metazoa; phylum Chordata; class Actinopteri; order Cypriniformes; family Catostomidae; genus Myxocyprinus; species Myxocyprinus asiaticus. The sequence goes on along the minus strand of NC_059392.1, from coordinate 2,221,481 downwards.
ATAACGACATGGTAAAGTCATATTATGTGCTTCAATTCAGTGATAAAATACTGCCCCCTTAAGGTAAGGGAATACTTAGTTTTTCTGCGTGCCATTCCGCCTCGTGTATACTCATTTGACCACAAGCCCATATGGATGCATTCGACACATGCGCACTACAACTGCTTTTTGATACTCTTTTCGAACAGTCAACGGCAGGCTCATATGAAGATGACGCAGTATGTGCGGGCTGTTGGACAGTCCACGTCTAAAGCCAAACTTGCATAGTAATCGCTGCGCACGAGACGTAGTGGCACACGGAAAACTTGGCAAAGTATACTTTGGTCTTTATCTTCACTGCACATAGCTATGTTGAATGTGGTAGTTCGAAACCTATTTTTACCTGAAACCATTTAGCATGACGGAGAGCTGCTAGATACTCAAGGCACTTGGTCCTGTTGAGAACATCTGGAGGGTCCTTCTCTGGAACTGCAAGAACACATGTATAGGACTTCAGCACTGGTCTTTACTAAGAAGAACTCGCTGTTATAAAATGTGGATTGAACAGCACAACTGAGAAGAGTCAACTGAGTTCAAGTTTTTTTGGGGACTTGTGGCTCTAGGCCATGTAATGTGATCACATCATAACAAAGGGACAACACCGAAATGTCACAAGACGAGGGGGTTTCTGCTAGTCCAGGTTCCTAAAAAATTGTTGCAATGATGGACCAAGTTATGCAAGTGATGTAGATGGAAAATATTACATTTTGATGAAGTGTTTGGGTTTGTTGATGCAGGGGTTATTGATCAACAAACCCAACCAGGAAAAGACTTGTGACTGTGGAGAACCAGGTTTTGTTGGCTTATTGAAAGAAATATAAAACAAATAGTTTCAATCTCAGAGAAAAATAAAATGAAAGCCTTCACAATGATCTTGCAAGCCAGAATTTGTTTTCCGAATAAAAAGTAATCTGAGGCTGTTGTTCAAACACTTTAGGATGACAGGACAAAATTGGCTCAGCCACGTACAAACAGCAGCTAAATACTGTTGTCATTCTACTTCTGAGTGTTTAATTACGCTCTGTTCACACTGCAGCTAAAGGCCCCAATATACTTCATACGAAATCGAAGAATGAATGGGTGTGATGTAATTTAGAACAAAATCTGGCCAAAAAGGGTTTTTTTTGTGTTTGTTTTTGGTGGTTCGTCACAGCTCGCCGGGATGAACTTTTAGGAAAACACCTTCTTACTGCCATTGGTCCACATAATAGGTAGGTGTGACCTGGAGCTCTACCTACTTTGAGGGCGACAGCTAATTGACGTTCACAGCGTTCAGTCCACCGACATGCAGTTATTAGCGAGCAGGTGCAAACTGACCTACATCTGTATGATCGTTCGCATAGAGACATTTTCCAAGACCATGTCATACGATTGTTTTTGTTTAATTAGTCTACAAAAGGAAATCTACTCAAATACTCTCAAGTGCCCATTCACTCTTTTGTTTTATATGCTGCTTCACTCATGTGCCATCTGCAGCCTAAAGCCATTCACCCATAGTAAGGTATGCCTTTCATCATTCTTTTGTCTGTATTCTTCCCATTAACACTTTTATACACCCATCTTTGCAGTAGTATCAGTTTCATTATAAATTACAATAACGGAGCATAATTGGCGCATATTATGGCCTCGTATCGTGTGTTAGCACATTAGTGCCATGAATTCAGAATGTAAACAAGTCAAATTGAACATTATCTACTGCATATAAACTGAGGAGCCAAAACATTTACGACCACCTGCCTAATATGCTGTTGGTCCTCCGCGTGCCGCCAAAACAGCGCCGACCCGCCAAGGCATGGACTCTACAAGACCCCTGAAGGTGTCCTGTGGTATCTGGCACCAAGACGTTAGCAGTAGATCCTTCAAGTCCTGTAAGTTGCGAGATGGAGCCGCTGTGGATCGGACTTGTTGGTCCAGCACATCCCACAGATGCTCAATCGGACTGATATCTGGGGAATTTGGAGGCCAGGGCAACACCTTGAATTCTTCATCATGTTCCTCAAACCATTCCCGAACAATGTGTGCAGTGTGGCACGGTGCATTATCCTGCAGAAAGAGGGCACTGCCATCAGGGAATACCATTGCCATGAAGGGGTGTACCTGTTCTGCAACGATGTTTAGATAGGTGGCATGTGTCAAATTGACGTCCACATGAATGGCCAGACGCAGGGTTTCCCAGCAGAACATTGCCCAGAGCATCACACTCCGTGCAACAGCTTGTCATCTTTCCACAGTGCATCCTGGTGCCATTTCTTCCCCTGGTAAATGGCGCACATGTACATGGCTGTCCACGTGATGTAAAAGAAAATGGGACTCATTGAACCAGGCGACCTTCTTCCACTGCTCCAAGGTCCAGTTCCAATGCTCGCATGCCCATTGTAGGCGCTTTCAACAGTGGACGGGTCATCATGGGCACTCTGACTGGTCTGCAGCTGTATGCAGCCCAATACGCAGGTGGTGCGATGCAATGTGTGTTGACACATTCCTCCCATAACCATCATTAAACTTTTTCAGTGACATATGCCACAGTAGACCTTCTGTCGGTTCGGACCAGACGGGATAGCCTTCGTTGCACTCGTGCATCAATGAGCCATGGGCGCCCAACACCCTGTCTCCGGTTTGTGGTTTGTCCCTCCTCGGACCACAGTCAGTAGATACTCACCACTGCTGACCGAGAGCACCCCACAAGTCGTGCCATTTCAGAGATGCTCTGACCCAGTCGAATGGCCATAACAATTTGGCCCTTTTCAAAGTCGCTCAGATCGTTCCTCCTGCCCATTTCTCCTGCATTCAACACACTGACTATGAGATCAGATTGTTTGCTTACCATCTAGTATACCCAGACCTTGACATGTGGCCTTGTTAGATGATCAATGTATCATAACGTTTTGGCTCATCAGTGTATATTACTTTTTACCATCATCAAGTGGTTAAAACAGCTTCTTTTACTGATCTCTTGTGAATTTTACTTATAAATTGAGGTATAAAGTCATAACACATTTTAATGTCACATTAGTTAAGGTTTTATATGTAGTCTTCCTCATATTTAAATGCCTCCCACAGCAGTGTGGTGGGTGTCTGAATGTTCATACAACAACAATAGTATACCAGTGCTCAGCTGTTTCGAACTTCTTTTTATGCCAGAACGAAGAAGAACTTCTCCGGAAGAACACCGGGGCCTTAAATATGGTTGTCACATAACTTCTGAGTGCTTAATCACGTTCTATTCACACTGCATGTGAATACGGTTGTCACTCCACTTTTGACAGCATAGTACTGTTTTGTTTTACGCTGCAGCTAAAATTGGCTGTTACACCACTTCTGAGTGCTTATCAGAGATGTTCATGAGTCTTCCATCTGAAGTCCGAGTCAAGCCTGAAGTCTCTGATGGATAAGTCTGGGTCAAGTCTCGAGTCTTTTATCACGAGTCCGAGTCAAGTCTGAAGTCCCTGATGGATAAGTCTGGGTTAAGTCTCGAGTCTTTTATCACGAGTCCGAGTCAAGTCTGAAGTCTCTGATGGATCAGTCTGGGTCAAGTCTCGAGTCTTTTATCACGAGTCCAAGTCAAGTCTGAAGTCCCTGATGGATAAGTCCGAGTCAAGTCTGAAGTCCCTGATGGATAAGTCTGGGTCAAGTCTCGAGTCTTTTATCACGAGTCCAAGTCAAGTCTGAAGTCCCTGATGGATAAGTCCGAATCAAGTCTGAAGTCCCTGATGGATAAGTCTGGGTCAAGTCTCGAGTCTTTTATCATTTGAGTCGAGTCTGAAGTGTGTAAAAATGCAACTCGAGTCCGAGTCTCTAAGTTGAGAGCCCATCTTCTGTTTACACTGCAGCTACATACAGTTGTCACTACACTTCTGATGGCTTAATCCTGTTTTGTTCACATTGCATCTAGATGCGGTTGCCACTCCACTTTTGAGTGCTTAAACACATTCTGTGCACACAGGAGTGACAACTGCATTCTAACATATAATTCACTTCCAAATACAGAACCGAACTGAACAACTAGTTGCCAAAATGTCACTGTGGTTATCACCATGTCAAGCACTGCAATTTCAGGAGTGACTCCTGTATTCCGCACACACACTGAATGATAAACTAGGGGGATTCACTCCTGGATTAAAATTCGGTTGTCACAGACTACATTTACATGGACACCAGAAAGCGGGTTATTGCGAGAACGCAGTGTTCTGGTTTACATGCACTGTATGAGCACCATACACTTTACTCCGTATACATGCAGCTCCGTCAGTAAGAAGCTTTCTCCACAGCTACGTAATTTTCCCCGCGACGCTTGTGTAAATAACAAACATGGTATCCGAGGAAGACTTTAGTATTTTATTCTCTGTTGCTTCACTTTATTTCCAGATATTCCAGAGTTGTTGCTGTGTTCGTTTCCTTACCTTTCTATCGTGACCTGCAACAGAACTGCGCTTCAATAGTGGGTTTTTCTCTTTACATAAAACTCCTTTATTCTCTTAACGTATGATTGCATATATATGTGAATGTGAGGGACCGTCGATATTTTACACTTGTGTTTAAAAATGGGTATCGTATAGTGTATGTGCTTTTCCCACCGTATTCACAGAAATGTTTTGCTGACTTGTTTTTGGGCTTCATCCTATGGCGTTTCTCCGGTCTGTTCCACGCACATGCGCACTCTTCAAAAACCTGTTAGAACGCTGCTTATATGTTTACATGGCCACATAAGCAGTTTTCTCCTGGAGAAACCTGTGTGTGTTAAAACGCTTTCTCTTAATCCTTTTAAGTGCGTAAGGAAATTGGCGTTCTCGTTTACATGACGTTACAGAACGCAGCTTTCTGCAAAAACCCTGGAATAACCCGCTTTCTTTAGTGCATGTAAACATGGTGACAGTGTGTACATAGCCACAAAATTTGGTTATTTACAGGAGGGACAACCGCATTGTGCAATAGAATTCACTCCCGAAACATTTTGGTAATTACACCAAATGTGTTGAACTTTGGTATCTGTGTTTCTTGTTTTGAGACTCGTGTATTCCATACACACACAGCGAAAACTCTGAAGATTCGTTCCTGCAAATAAATGCGGTTGTCACTCCAAAAACTTTGCATTGTGTACATGGCCTTAGTTTGTGACACCTTTATATTTGTGTGAATATCTTAGTCTGGAAAGGCAAGTGGTCAAAGCTCAAAATGTCTAGAAATTTAACAATCTCTCATCCTGAAGTGTTAATGAAAGCTCAAGAAAGAAAAATATTACAATATTGCACCATATTGGTAAAGAAAGGTCAGAGATCCTGTTTTTGGTTCCTTAAAACGCTTTTAGAAATCAATGCAAAACTGAGGGCAAACAATGGACTAAACCAAAAAAATGAAAGGGGGGATAGAAATGGACAGTCCAATTCACTGATGGAAAATTATTTTCTGTATGGGTGTATCCTTAAATTAAGCATTGGCACTCAGGATGTAGCCAAACTTTTTTAAAACAGGGAAACACATATCGTGCTGTTGACGGGTTCTCTAACCTTTCTCCATGTTGGGGGCGGGGTCTTCACGCATCACTGGTGATGTTAGAGAGATGGTGACCTGCATTTTTGGTTCCTTGCTTGATAAAATGATGATGCTGGCTTCTTCAGTGTGCACCTGCACCTCATACTGATCTTCAGAAAAGCTCTGCCGGTTAAAAGGACACTTTGCATTACTACAGAGGAGACAGCGGGGGGATACAGGGGCCCAGGTATACGGGGACTGTAGATGTAAATTGGTCCTGACAATCCCAGCTGCATGGGTGGTATGGCAGTATAAGTAATTTTATATCGCGGTAAGGGTATTCATCATGATATAGTAATTTGTACAGGACATTTAACCATGTTTCATGACTTAGCTGAAAAGCGTTTTATTATTTATTTAAGCTTCTTTTTTGATCTTTGACGCAAACCAAAACATTATTTCTAATAAATGAATAATAGGTAATTTTGCGTAAATGCAAAAACAGCTTCACATTCTGTAACAAGCAATTCTGTGAAAACGAAATACTAAAAACTAGTGATAGACCGATATATCGGCCAATATCTGGACATTTTGCAATCAGCAGCATTGGCCAATAAATGTGTTTGCTTTTTCGATGAACAGAAGTGTAAGTTTAAGTGAATTTTAGTATATCTGATTTGCTGTATTAAATTGTATTATGTATATCGACATTAATATCGGCCATCCTGTTCTCTAGATATCGGGTGCATCTGCCATTGAAAAACCAATATCGGTCGTTCACTAATCAAAACACAATAAATCTGATTGGACGAGACACGTTCGAAACTGTTGTAAAATAGCTGTTATATGCACTTTTGTGACTGCACATTAGTTGAATTGTATATGTGCAAGTTGTGACAATGCTCAGCAACTGTAAACAATTTATAGTTACACCACGCTTACAATGGACCTGTGCAAATAGTTACCGTTATTGTTGTCTACACTGGAAGCACCCATCGGCAACACACTTTGGAGAGTATGCTATAGTTTTCTGCTTGGTCTTTGATTATTTTTCCAATTGCGCTGTGGATATACCATGGTAAAACTGGAATCTTCTACCATTGCACATTACAACATAGATAACATTATACCGACATACCACACACAGCCCTAAATCCCAATGGTATCCATTCAAAATAGGCATCACTATGGGAAAACTCAGTCTTCACTGTTTCCAATCTGAATAACAATGCATGGGAATTTTTAATAGACATGTCCATTGGTTAATGGTCACGGAGTATATAATGTTTATATAAATGTAATGTAAACCCCAGTCTCGCTCTGTAGGATTCAGGTGTCATAACCAGGCAGTGAAACTAAAGATCAGTTATAGAGTCATGGACCAGACAGTAGCAGTTGAAAAAATATATTTTGATACGATTTAGATGGCCTTGTTAAACATAACCCAGCTGTATGTGAGATACTGAGAAACATTAACCACAAACTCATCATGTGGTCATGTGGGTGATTTCATCCATGTTTAAACTGTATACATAATTCTGTACACACCAAGATACACACAACTGCCAAAACAAAGGGTCTGGACATCTTACCGCTAGCTGTTTGGGCAGCTGTTCCGCGACGGTTTTCAGCAACAATACAGTTGGTTTCTTGGCTGCAAGCAGGATGAGTTGGACGTTGCGGTCACCACGCAGAAGAAGACCTTTAGCGAGGCTTCCCACACGCATCACTCCTTTCAGAACACGAGCCTGACACTCCGAGCTGCTCAAGGAGAAGCACACAAAAATAAACGTCTAGCAAGTAGCCAGCTAGCTACGCTAGGAAAAATTTAGAGATCTTACTGTTTGTCTGTGATGTCGTCTGAGGTGGACGCCGCCTCCTCCAGCAGCGAATCAGACACCAGCTTGAGAGCGCGCTCAGAATGTGACACGATTCGCTGCACGGCCTGAAGTTCCTCCTCCATGGGGTAGATGGCGGAGTGTTTGGCCATGATGTGGCGGTCATCGGGGGTGTCCGGCCTCCGAACCGGCTAAAAAGAGAAACGACGAGTGAAAACATAACCAAAATTACTGGTACACAACTAGCATCTTACACAGCAAACACTGTTTGTAAGACGGTGTTTAACACATAAGAGATGTGTTGTCTTCACTGTGTTAGGCCAGAAATGTACTTCACGCAAGTGCGCATGCCAACGCGGGGTCCGGTTATTCACACTTAACATCTCTTCTTGCGTTACTATGGTGGTAAAAACTCTCTCAAGGGTCTGACTTCAACCTAGCAAGATTCTCTTACAGAATAGTCGCTTTTCCACTATCGGGCCAGTTCAAGCCAGGGCTATCAACTGGCAAGCCGGGGCCAAAAGCCTCGGACCTCGAGCTGCAAGACCAAAATCGACCTGCGTTCCCACCATCAGGTCAATAACCCCGAAAACCTGCCCTTAATACACCATTCTGGCGCCAATGTCACACACCGTGCCCATTTCACAAGCAAGAGGAAGCTCAAGCTGAGGTATCATGTTATCTAGAATATTGAGTTTATATTGAATGTAAACATTAGCTAGCAAGATAAGTTAGCATTGACATCTCACCGACTGTAACTGCCATGTCCCCCCGAATGGTCTCTCCACTAACAGCAGCACGATGTCCCAGCACACCGTCTATGAAAGTTCACGAACCATGGAAAGTAATTTCTTTGGGCTCGCTTTGTCCATTGTGCGTTTTAATGGATTTGTACTGTGCCCGCATTTTTTTTTTACACCTGTACCGTTGTGCGCTGCATACATAACCTGGCAAGTTTGGCGAAACTCCACCTTAGACATTGAACCCCCCTCAATCCCCAGTTGGCCTTGTTTGGCCATTGGCCCCAAGAAAGCCACAAGAAGGCACGATGAAGCCCCGGAAGCGACAGTGGGAACGCAACTGGACCTGGCACGCACTAGCATGCCCTCATTTGGCCCAATAGTGGAAATGCGGCTAATGTTGCTCTCCCATTACAAGAGAAAACTCACCGTAGAAGCGGACAGTTCATACTAATGTTCCTTATATACAAGGCGCCTCTTTGTGGCAACGCTGAGAATGCAACGAATGAGTTATAAATTGCCATCTGACACATTTTAGAACTAAAATCGAGCTTACGTACTTGGGTAGAGTATGTTTCGGGCTAAAAGCTCTACCTGTTTGAAACTTGAAGTCTGTAGGGAATAGCGAGGATTGCTGTCATTGCGTGTTCTTACCAGTAGGGGGGGCACGGGCACACTGGGCCGGCCCATGAGAGGGGGCGGGGCCATTCTATATTTCGGCCCCTCCCCCCAGTATAACTGATCCTCCTCCAGCCTCCTCCAGTACAGGTCCTCCTCGTACCTCCTGCGGGAGAACAATTTAAAACAATCCAGATATAAAAACGGTTGAGTTTTTCCATTATGATCATAGACAGAAATATTCCGAACAAGTTCTACACTGTATGCCGTCATGAAAGTTTTATTAATCTGGACTGAAACAGTGAGAAAGCTGACGGTTACCTCATTTCCATGTGCCAGCGCTGCTCGTCCTCTTGTTGTCTCTTCAGCACAGATTTCTGTTTCTGTTTCCTCAGTTTGACTTCTAGAAGTTTCCGAGCTCGATTACTGAGCTTTATCTCCACTGGGAGGTCTGGATTCACTTTTTTCTGAAACATATTTAGAAACAAATTAAAAAAACAATTTGCTTCAATAACTGCAACTAGGGCCATGTATTTACGATATATTCACTATGATTTTGCAAAGAGGTCATTGACAAATAAGGTTGTCCAAGTTGACTAAAATGGGAAATCTTTTAAAAATCGAGTTTAAAACACGTGTCAAGTTCGTACAAATTTTTTTGGTTTCATAGATTTATGAAAAAAAAAATGTATAGTCTTTTCTACAAATTTTTTTTAAGAATTTAATGGCTTGTCATTAAAAATGTCACGTGGTATAACCAATCAAGTAAAGGTATTTAAGTACTTTCCTTGTACCTTGAATACAATAGTGTGTGCGCAACTTAATCGTTAATTTCAAAAACATTTTTAAACACATTTTCCAAGGTAAAAAATATTTTTTTCAAATATCCTGAATTTTTGAGTCAAGAATATCAAGAAGTTTACTAAGGGTTACACCTCCAATTGACTCCAATTAGCCAGTTAGTTTCTGATAGGCTAATTGGCTAATTGTCTAAAGGCTTGACATTATTTTCTGGAATTTCCCAAGCTGCTTAAAGGCACAGTTAACTTTATGTATGTAAACTTCTGACCCACTGGAATTGTGATTATAGTCAATTAAAAGTGAAACAATCGGTCTGTAAACTACTGTTGGAAAAATTACTCATGTCATGCACAAAGCGGATGTCCTAAACGACTTGCCAAAACTATAGTTTGCTAATATTAAATCTGTGGAGTGGTTCAAAAATTAGTTTTAATCACTTCAACTTAAGTGTATGTAAACTTCTGACTTCAACTGTATATATTTTAACTATATCTCCTGGCCCTAACTGCAACAATAGGCTCAATAAATCATATCCACAATGACTTCTGTACAACAATGAAAACTGGGTTACATTTATATTCTAGGTTACATATAATTACATACTTTTTAGAAAACAGAGGATATTACCTTATACTGCAACCTGTGTCTGCGGCCCTTCAGGTGCATGTCTTTAGCGTTGGGGTCGTTAAAACTGCATTCACACAGTTTGCAGTGGAAGCGAATCACCTTACCATCATCATTACGAACCTGAAAAGGAAACACACACTCTCTCAATGAAAAAGCTGCTTTATTCTACATATGGTGCGCCGCCATGTTGAGATCACATAACCGAATATTACTCGCGTTCTCAATCACCATTTTAAACTTATCTTATAATAAAAAAAATACTCTATTTTTACCATTTCTATCTGTTTAAAAGTTAAGCAAGCAGTCATAATATTTCGACAGTCCAGAACGCTTAACTCATACATTAATTGTACTATCGTTCTGAAATGATGCTGGTCTTGTTTGATTGTCTCACCTCTTCTACATAATCGTGTCCTACAGGCTGAATGTCTCCCTGAGGTCCTGTACTGTCACCATCCTCATCATCACTCATAGGGTCCATCTTCATCATGAGTGGCTTCACCTCCTCTATCTTTACAGGAGCTGCTGAAGATGTTTTATTCACTACAGAGAAAAAGACATTTGTACAAATTCAGCTTCAATTAGCCAATGCCGATTTAAGCCTTCCCGCTCAAAGATATTATTAAATTATGATTTTCATTTGAGAAAAAGTAGTTTTAGTTTACTTAGCTTAACCTTTTATAAATAGAGCAATTAAACCTTTATGTCTTATACACAGAACAACAAAAAAAAAAAACTGGTATTTTTGCTCAAATTCGATAACTAAACTTTTAATTGCCTAAAGAGAAAGAACATTTTGGGTAGCTTTTTTTTTCCATTTCCATTTTAGGACATGCATTTGTACTCTACTTTTTAGTAAATATACTTTTAATAAATGTTTTACGAACAAAACATTTTAAACATTACATAAACAGGACAACAAAGGAGTGTTTTTGCCTTTTTTTTTTAACAAATATGTAGTGGAAAGAAATATAAACAGTATAGAGGTCTAATTTTTGAATTGATACATGCTTAATGATTTTAAACGCTTCATGTTTCTGCAACGACGGCAAACATTTCTCTTGAGTAGAATCTGTTGTGACATTACCATCTACGTAAATCTTTGTCAATCTATTAGATCATAATATGTTGTGCAACATTATCTGGAATGTAAATCATAAATGCAATGAACTGAAAAACAAACCAATTCAACAAAGAGGAAGTTAAAGGACTGAGAAAGGTCTTTGTGTTGTTGTCATGGCTTTATCTGAAATATGACACATGCATTATGCCATCTAGAGAACTGTAATGTGTATAATGAGATGTTTTATGTGGGTTAAGAGAGTGATACATATCAAATAAAACATAAATTAGAGGTGCACTGATACAAATTTTTGAAGGCCTCAAGAAGCTTAAAATCCACTCAGAAGACAAAACAGTCATTGTAACCATGGAAACTTCAATTTTAAGGAGATTTCGGTCAGTTTGATGATAAAACTAAAATAAAACACATTGGGACCTTCTGTGTAAATAATTCGTAAATCCATTCTTTTTTTTTTTCCTCTCATATTTCTCCCCAATTTGGAATGCCCAATTCCCAATGCGCTCTAAGTCCTCGTGGTGGTGTAGTGACTCGCCTCAATCCGGGTGGTGGAGGACGAATCTCAGTTGCCTCTACGTCTGAGACCGTCAATCCGTGCATCTTATCACGTGGCTTGTTGAGCGCGTTACCGTGGAGACGTAGCACGTGTGGTGGCTTCACGCTATTCTCCGCAGCATCCACGCACAACTCAACACGCACCCCACCGAGAGCGAGAACCACATTATAGCGACCACAAGGAGGTTACCCCATGTGACTCTACCCTCCCTAGCAACCAGGCCAATTTGGTTGCTTAGGAGATCTGGCTGGATTCACTCAGCACGCCCTGGATTCGAACTCACGAACTCCAGGGGTGATAGCCAGTGTCAATACTCACTGAGTTACCCAGCCCCCCCCCCCCCCAATAAACCATTCTTAACCCTACTAGACTGTTCGGTCATTTCTGGCCGATTTCATTTTTTTATTATTATTTTTTTTTAAATGGTTTCCTCAATCTAAGTGGATCAAAACTTGGTGACTTTAATTAGATATGCAATCTGAGAAAAAAAAAAAAAAAAAAAAAAAAAAACTGGACTTCATTCGATAAGTCTAAGTGGTCATAAAAAAAATGCGACACCTTGGCTGTTAATTGAGCGACCATAAGAAATGAATGGGAAAGACGCTAACACAGAGCAAAATTTTTTTGTGTCGAAATACAATCTATATATAAGCCACAATGCTGAACGAACACACAGAGAAATGAAAAGGTGCAACTATAAAACATCCAGAGTGCAAAAGATTCACACCCACCCACCTACTCTTACACACACACACACACACAGAGAGAGAGAGAGAGAGAGAGAGAGAGAGAGAGAGAGAGAACACAGAAATAACACAGTTTATGGCATATAACAAGATTGATGTAAATTCCACAGTACAACAAATAAATTATATTTATCAAAGGTGCTCAAATCAAAGCAAAAGGCTGAAAAGGCTATTTAAAAAAATTATTCATAGAAATTTCTCCAGAAAATCTCACACCTGGCCAGAAAAACATGCAAAATAAGCCAATTGGAATCTACTATAAAAAATAACCAAAACCCTTTAGACTATAAGATTAGCAGAGAAGAATTGACAGATGCACTTAAGAAACTAAAACTCAGAAAGGCATGTGTTTTAGACAACATTAGAACAGAAATGCTGAAGCACAGCCCTGCAGTAATGCAGGAGGCCTTGTTAAAACTGTGCAATCTGGTTCTGCAATCTGGCTATTTTCCTGATACCTGGAGTATGGGCTTAATACACCCATTATATAAGAGTGGAGACAAATTCAACCCCAATAACTATTGAGGCATGTGTGTGAGCAGTATTCTGGGGAAGACTTTCTGTTGTATACTGAACGCCCAGATACAGGCCTTCCTTACCAAGCACAATGTCTTGAGTAAGAGTCAGATTGGATTCCTACCAAACCACCGCACCACCGACCACATTCACACGCTACACACAATAGTCAACCAGCACATTCATCAAAAAAGCAAAGGCAAAATTTATGCATGTTTTGTTGATTTAAAAAAAGCATTTGATTCCATTTGGCATGACGGTCTATATTATAAAATTCTACAATCTGGCATTGGGGGTATAATGTACGACACTATCAAATCTATGTATTCGGACAACAGGTGCGGAGTTGAAATTGGCAATAAAAGAACAGAATTCTTCACTCAAGGGCATGGAGTGAGACAGGGCAGCAGTTTGAGTCCAACTCTGTTAAGCTATTACATTAATGAGTTAGCAGTGCTACTGGAACAATCTGCAACACCCGGTCTTACTCTAAATAATTCTGAAGTTCAATTTCTTCTCTATGCAGATGATCTGGTGCTGCTGTCAGTTACTGCACAAGGGCTACAGCAGCACCTGGACCTGCTGGAGAACTACTGTCAGAACTGGGCCCTGACAGTCCATTTGAAAAAAACTAAAATGATGATCTTCCAGAAAAAAGCCAGATTACAGGAAACTAGATACACATTCATTCTGGGAAACACCGCAATAGAACACACCCTACACTACGACTACCTCGGTCTTAAAATCAGTGCTTTAGGGGGTTTTGGTTTGGCAGTGAATGCACTAAAAGAGAAAGCTAGAAGAGCATTCTATGCTATTAAGGCCAAATTTACCCAAATGGACATTCCTGTAACAATTTGGCGTAAAATCTTTGATAGTATTATTATGCCTATTGCTTTGTACAGATGTGAGGTTTGGGGTCCACTCTGTCTGACAGATTACTCTAGACGGGACAAACACCCCATAGAATCCCTGCATGCAGAATTCTGTAGAAACATTCGAAGAGTTCAGAGAAGAACACCTACTAATGCATGCTGGGCCGAACTAGGCAGATACCCCCTAATTATACATATTGAAAAACGATCCCTCAAATTTAGGACACACCTAAATTCAAGTTCTCCTAACACACTGCAACATGAAGCCCTTAAAACCCAAGAGTTGAAGCTTAAAACCAGTCCCCTTTGTCAGCTGTCTCTGAAACTCACAAACCCACTAACAACTAACAAACACCAGCTTCAGACCAGCACTGCTGAACAAAACCAAATCACAATAAACCAAATCATAAAAGAAAGCACAAATTCATATTTGGACCAATGGGAAAATGAAAGTAAAAACCTAAGCAAACTGGAATGTTATCAGACCCTAAACAGAATATCTCCACACTGTAAGAGATCCAAAACAGAGACGGATCCTCACCAAATACAGACTCACTGATCACAGTCTGGCCATAGATAAAGACAGACACAGACAAACATGAACGAGTCTGTGCTCACTGTGACAGACACACACTTTCTCCTTCACTGGGAAAAAGTCCTGTTATTTTTCTTTTCCTCACCAGATGGCAGCAATCTGCCCCAATACATGACACATATGTTCTTTATGTTTAAACTTACAGAAGTGTAGATTTTTACTGTAGTGAAGTTGCTTATTTGCATATGCAAATGCTGCATAATGCAGGACTTTTAACTGTAAACAAGCCCGAAACACACCGGGGACTCTTATTTTGAAATAAGGCAGACTTGGCTCCGTTGCAATGCTTTATACTTAAGTATTAAACAAATTAAACTTTTTATAGCCTATATCTTCACCAGAGGATGGGTTATGTATATACACATATAAGATATGATCAGAGACACGATAAATGCGCTGACGAGGCACCATATAGTCGCGTTTTTCATTGTATGCCCTCGCTTTAATTTAGATCCTTGTTCATCTAATAAAAATAACAAAATAGGCGTTGAAGTGAGGATAAAAATATGGATGAATACTATCAATGATGAAAGATAAACCAGGTCTCCTTAGCAACCAAATTGGCCCGGTTGCTAGGGAGGGTAGAGTCACATGGGGTAACCTCCTCGTGATCACTATAATGTGGTTCTCACTCTCGGTGGGGCGCGTGGTGAGTTGTGCGTGGATGCCGCGGAGAATAGCGAAGCCTCCGTGCACACTACGTCTCACGGTAACACACTCAACATGCCACGTGATCAGATGCGCGGATTGACAGTCTCAGATTAGTCCTCCGCCACCCAGATTGAGGCGAGTCACTACGCCACCACGAGGACTTAGAACGCATTGGGAATTGAGCATACCAAATTGGAGAGGAAATCAAAAAAAAAAAGATGAAAGATTAAGAAACACGGAGGAATAAAAAATAAAACACTATCTGCAACAATCGGCATAGATTTTTACCGATAACCGATAGTGCCAAAAAGCAAATATTGGCACCGATATATCGGTCTACCTCTATTATGTACTGTAAAATGCAGCAAATGCAGATGAATTTCAGTGTAAATCATTCGCAAAACGTTCTTAAATTGTCGCAAATGCAAAGAATCTCTTTGCAATTCGTAAACCTATTTTTCGCAAATGCAAATGAATTTCAGTGTAAATCTTTCATAAAAACATGCTTATGTAAATTTCCACAAATTAACATTGGAGTAATAAATTGTCAGAATGCACACAAATTTCTGTGCAAATTTAAAAAAATAAAATCGGTAAAATGTCGCAAATAAGAACACATTTCTCACAATTTGCGACAATTCGTGCAAGAATTGCGTTGCGAAGGATTTACATTTACATTCTCATTTTCATAAACGAGACCCAGTAAAGTCACTTACCAGCAACGGTAACTTTAACAGGGGCGGGTTTCTTCGCAGGAGGTGGTGTGGCTTTGGAAGGAGTTGCCACTGGTGTCTTGCGCGGCACAGCAGTTGGGGTTGGAGCTGTTGCCGTGGCAGCCACTGTTTTGCCAGTAGTCATCGTAGTGGTAACAAGGGCAGAGCTTACGAAAACTGGCTCTGTGGAAGGTATAGGTTTGCCAAGCTTGGTGTGTAACTTCACCACCTGAGAAAGTTGAAAGACATCCATTTGATGGCAAATTTTAAGGAATACCAACAAAATTTTTCCAACAATGCAAATAAATATATGGGTTTTTTTTTTAATCAAATTAGTTTAGTTTAAGTCAACATGAAATCTAAATTGACCCCATTTACTTTCTTAATAGTAGTTCCTGGTCTTTTTTTTTTGCACAGATCAACAGTGCACGATGTTCCAAATGGGGGAAAAAAAATGTTTTGCCTTGATAATTTTTTATTTAATTGTAATAACTTGTTCCGCCTCTGAAATTACTTTGTTTTCGTATGATGTCACCAAGCCCTGCCGTCATCCTGGCACGTAACACCCACTTTTTACAATCAAATCGATTCTCAATAAATTATATAAAGTCTCGCCCAACTTCTGTTTTGCTCAAAAATACATTAGAATCCATAAGTAAAATAGAATGCGAACGGCCTTTCATGTTGACTTTAACACAAAAACACTGTCTAATTGATGAACATCCTGAGAATGTTGAAATGGCCCCATTAACCATCATGAAAGCTACAAATATTTCACAGACCTTTTGGTGCTTGGCTCCGCGGATGTGCGCGGCATAAGCATCCGTGCCGGTGCACGAGACGTCACACAACTCACAGCGCAGCTGCGTCTGGATGCCGCGAGGTCCATTGGTCACCTGACTTCCGCTCTTCTGCGCCGCTTCTTTCTTCTTGTGCTTCTGACCATCCAGGTGCTCTCGATACGTCTGAAGGTGAGCAGAGGAACAGGTGTCCATGTAGGATGAAGGTTACAATCAATTCTCCAACAATTCTAAACGTTCTGCATTGTTTCATAAAGGTTTATTTACATTGAACATTAAAGCAGTAACCCAACATAATAACAAAACTGTAGATCACACAAAAGTAAACAAAATAAAAATGTACATAAAATTTATTTATATTGCATTTTTAAGGATAAGGGCATGTTAGTGTAATCTAGCCTAACCCTAACCCTGTCCATGTTGCCTAATTTGGCTAGTTTCTACCACATGACATGAATTTGCACTAAAATACAATTAAAAGTTGAGTTACATTAACATTGTTTTTTCCTGCTGTCCATAACCAGAACAGACCTGCATCCCATTTTTACATTGCGACCCCACCCCCCCTTGAGAAACACTGCCATATGTTACAACCAGATTGTTAAAACTCCCTCAAATAAAACAGTCCACATCCATCATCTTGCCTACTGCAAACAAAATTACATTTAAGATGGCTAAATCTGCTTTGCTTTTCTCTCAAATACTCACCTGTGGCCCAGCGCAGCTTATCTTGCAGATATCACAGTAGTGCAGCTGTGGTTGTTTTGGTGGGCCTTTGGGTTTCTGGATCTTATTCTGGTGGAACATGGGCTTCTTGTATGTGCTAACAACGGGACTGGAGACTACGCTGCTCCTGGCGTTGCTCCAGGACGAATTGCTGAGCGGTTTGGGGGCTTGTTGTGTTTGCTGCTGTTGGGGGGGCTGCTGCGGTTGCGGCTGGGCCAGTTGTGCCGGCTGGAAGTACGATGGTGTGGACGTGTAAATGCTGGAGTCATAGCTGGAATAGCTAAGAACGGCTGCAGCAACAGAAAAAGTGACACCATTAGACGATACACAGGCGAAACTTTTGGCGGATATTGTGGCGTATGCATCTAAAACGAGGATTGGATAAAATTCAGAATTTAACAAATGGTTCCCTTTCAATTCATGAGCGTATATTTGAACTGAATTGGTCACACCCCATAGGGTGTTGAGGTATTAAGAAAATGTAACAAATTGCAATTCAAAGACATTCGGCACAGTCACACAACATTCTGAACGGACCACAACCCTGTCTAAAACAAAGACGCTCTTACCAGAGTAAGATGTAGCAGCTGTAGAGTTGAAAGTAGAACTGGGTGTGTAAGTGGATATGGGGGTTGGAGGTTGCTGAACGCTGGTTGACGTGGGGTAGATTGAGTAGCTTGAGGACACTGAACCAGGAGGCGGTGGCGGTTTCAGAGTTGCAACCTGTCTTTGAACCGGAGGCTGACTGTACGCCGTGCTCGCGGGAGTGTAGCCACTTTTCAGGCCTGAAATAGCGAAGATGTTTTCAGGTAAAATGAAAACGTTTCCAAAACAAGCCAGAAACAGACTAACCTTAACTCACGAGTTCGCTGGTACATATATTCTTGAAGCGCATTAAGGTAAACGTATTTGGCAAGCTGTCCATAGCGGAGGGGCTCGAGCACAGGACTGTCTTGGACTATCAGACCAAAGCGAGAAATGGAAAATCAATTTTAAAATAATTGGTACGGGTGGTATTAAATATCGTCGCTGTCTGATAAAAGGCACATATCTCCAAAAATTCATTTTCTAGAGCATGGAAAAACTCTCTCATAAACAACCTTACAAAATGACATAATTAGTCACCATAAACAGAATTCTATCGTTACACATCTGTTAGTGAACTGTTCGATATTTTAATATAATAGACTTGAATCTAACTGTTCGTGTTCCCAGAGAACTTAGTTGGTAGGTTATCGATTGCTAGAGAATTTATTTTTGGATATAATCTGAGCTTTCACTTATTATTTTAGATCGAAATTAGTTTTATAACTAGGGTTTCTAGTCTGGTTGTTGAGTGGACAGTTCGATTTTGAGACGTGGTGTCCAGGTCCAACGCATCAGAATTAGCTTTCACTAGCGGTTTCACGAAGATGGAAATCTGGCTGGACATGCACGGTTTTGATGGACAATTCTCAAGGCCAATGGAGATACTTGTTAAACAGAGAGCCTGATTAAACTTATTTTCATTGGTCATTTCGATGCACAATTCAAACAGTAGGAAACATTCGGTGCGTTCCGTCTATGGCAAAAAGTCAAAATGGCAAAAAGTCGAGATGCGTGTTTTTCATCGGACAGCGACGATTTAAAGGTGGAGATGGGGAGGTGGAGATATGCCAGAAGAATTGGGCCGATGCGAGGGAAGCAGCCCAGTATATCCTTGGAATATGTTGGCAGGCCTAGCTGAACAAGCTCCTAGCTGAACGTACATTTGGAAATTAATTTAACACCGCAACTGTCTCTAAAAACATGCTTTGACCTTGGTAAACATTTAGTCATTGCTATGTTTGAAACTCAGTCTGACAACTTATTTCAAATGTGCTCCTAACAACTTACTATAAACAGAAAAACAGCTTTTTTTTTTATTTGGTTAATGGGATCTGGACACATCATGGCCAGACTTGAACCTGCATCTGCGCTAACAGTTGTGCCATGGCTCCGATTTAGATAGAATCAAACTGTCTCTAAAAACACACAAATTCCACCTTGGGAAAATAACAGAGGGCTGTTATTGTTACGTCTGAAACTTCAGCAACATTAATATCAGCTTGAAAGACAAATGAAACATACCTGACTGGAAGTAGGCCTCAGTTGCGGTTCGTTGCGCAGGTGTGATGCTCGTTTGAAAGTACTGCTTGTTCTCGTAACTGCTGACTGCTGGTGGTTGCCCGTAAGTATAAGTCTCCTGTATAGTGTATATAAAATAAAACATGAAGTACTGTAATATAATCACATAATATCACATGAATGTGTGTATAAACACATAAAAGGAAATCTGAATATATAGTTGTACATACAAAACTGACCGGTTCGGGTAACACCTGGTAACTTTGAGGGGTGGTCGTCGGTTGCTGGGAAGGTTCGGGCTGGCGGTAGGCGTAGTTCGGGGCAGGAATGGGCTGGTAGGTGGGGAAGGGGGCGGTCACTGCGGGCCGAACGGGTTGGGCAGTAGCTGCAGGGTATGAGGCTGTGACAGCGTGGGCCACTCCAGGGGCGGGCTGAACGTTATAGCTGCCCGTGGTTGGGTGGGAATACGCAGGGGGCGGCGGCTGGGTGCTGCATTGTATAATATTACATAACATTACATTTATTATTTGAATTTATATGCGGTTTGTATGCACCCTCACCAAAAAAGTACTGTGGCGGTAACATTGTGCAACAAAAATGTGCATCAAATCGGTGGATTAATTATGGAGTTATATATGTGCCACAATTCTGCACGTGAAAAATTCTATTTTGAGCATGTAAAAATGTTCTGCGTGTGCAAGATGAAATTTTGAGCGCACAAAAAATTATTTTGCATGTGCAAGATGATATTTTGAGCACACAAAAAAAATATTCTGCATGCACAAGATGATATTGAGCGCACACAAAAATGTTCTGCATGCACAAGATGATATTTTGAGCACACAAAAAATTCTGCATGTGCAAGATGATACCTTCTTGCACATGCTTGAACTTAGATTTGTAAAGCAGTGTATCTTCTTGCAAAGACACATTCATTTTGAGCAAACATAAATCAATTTAGCACTTGAATAAAGTTTATTTGAATGTGAATTTGCTTTCTCCTCCTACCTACTCTGCGTGCTAAATACCTTTTTGCATGCTCAAAATATCATCTTGCGCGTGCAGAACACTTTTTGTGCGCTCAAAATATCATCTTGCGCGTGCAGAATTCTTTGTGCACTCAAAATATCATCTTGCACGCGCAGAACATTTTTGCACGCTCAAAATATCATCTTGCACGTGCAGTATTTTTTGTGCGCTCAAAATATCATCTTGCACGCGCAGAACATTTTTGCACGCTCAAAAAATAATTTTGTGCGCGCAGAATTGTGGCACGAGTTTAACTCCATTATTAATCGGCCTTCCACTATTTTAGATACTAATACTGTGATATACTTTGATATATTGTACTGAATGCTTACCACAATCATACATCGCGATTTTAACACAGTACTCCAATTGACTTCAAACGATACTATGGTATTATTATGGTACATTGAAGGTGTCAGATTGTAAAATCATGATACTTTGAAATACTGTGGTATTTACATGGTTCTTCAAGATACTTAAAATAAATAATATGGTATTGTCATGGTAAATGTCCAACATGGTAAACACAGTATGGTACACTTCAGTTAATGCACATTTGCACAACTCTAACCCCGTGTCGTTTGAACCCTTACACACACACCTGAAACAGTTTGGTGATCCATTATATCATACAAACAACCACATATATCAATAAATAAATAACACCAGTTCTTGGTTTCATCATTGACCACAGACACAGGAAGAAATGAGGCAATGGCCTTCAGAAAATTATAGGTTATAAAACCATCAGCCTGTCATCACTCTGTCTCTGCTGTTAATAACTCAAGCATGCATGCATGTATATGTTTATATACGTTTATATCGCACCTGTACTGTGGTCCGGCGGCTGCAGAAGCTGCATGTGTAAATCCATAATAATTACTGGCCGCCATCATAGAAATTTCAGCAGCAAAGCGGCTCCAGCGGTCACGTGGCTGTGACGTGTGTCTGTGTGTCACGTGCCCGTCACCTTCCCGCTCCGCTGACCGCGGCCACCAGCAATAATAACAATAGCCTATGCTTCCACCAAAATGTGCATTAAACAATTATTTTTGCGTTTAAACAAATATTTGTGGGTTTTCACATAGGAGGCAGCGAAAGACATTTAAAGTAATGTGATATTAAAAATACATTTAGATAATAATATTCGACTGACCTCCAGAAAGTGTTTGGAAGAAATTCTATGCATAAATTAGAGGATGAAAAAAAATAGTTTTCTCCATGGGCGTAGAAAACGCAGGGGATGGGGGGAACCCCTCACTTCAATAAAACCAAAGTTCGTCCTTTGCCCGCACTTTTTCACAGGGCAAATGTGTTTCTGTAAATCTGTAAACTAAAAACATCAATGATGATTATATAATTAGGCCTGTTGCAACTATTTCATTGTCTGATATTTTAATCTGGTATATGGCCATATACGAACAAATACAATTAGAGTTCATATATTTGAGCATTTATGTACACATATAATTCCACAAGTTACATATATGAAAATGGCCATTTTTGTCATATTTTAAAATATACTGTATGTATAAGTGACCTTTTTATATCAGTAAAAAACATTTATGAACATTTACTTTCAGCATATACAGTGTGTTCAATATATATTGCCATTTTCAGATTCGTAGCCTACTGAATTAAGTACTTCAAATTCAAATCACATTTTATTACACAACTAATGGGGATTTTAAGTGAATGTTAGGGATTCTTTGTATAAATGCGGGTTTTTGTGTCTCATTCGCAGCACTCAGGGTGGAGATTAAACGCTAGCTGAGATGTATGTGTGCTGTCTGCGGTCCCATAAAAGTTTAGACAAGGATTTTGATAGTGAACGCACCTACATGGAGGAGACGAGGCGGAGACGCTGTGCATTTGGATATGTTGCGACTGCTTCAAGCTTTTCAAGCATTTGTTTAGCCGCTGTCAAACATGAAGGAAAGCTACTGCAAAAAATGCAGAGATTGGTTGAGATAGCAAGAATTCTTGCGATCGCAAAATCCTGGAGGGACTGGTTTTAGATGCCGTTCACATCACTGTTTTTCAGTGTCTCGCGCCAAGAGCGAAAACATTTAGGTCAAGTTTTAAAAAAGTGTCTCGAAACAGCTTTTTGTTTTATTCCTTACGCTGCGTCTAACTTTATTAACACAAGGTTTGGTCTGAACCTGAGCACTTCGAAGAGGGCAGCAATCCAGATATATCAAGTAATCTTAGATTATAAATTCAAACATCATTAATGGTCTACTTCTTCCGGAAGGATAATTCGCCATGGGTTCCCTCGAGAATTTCCTATGGGTTTTTATAATGTTTTTATATATATATATTCATGAGTAAAATAAGGATACTTGGATGCTTTGTTCTACAACATAAATTACACACAGCCATACCTTAAAACGTGAATTTTGAGCCACTGTGTTTTAACGAAAAATTTATGTTGTGAGTGAACATGCCTGGCGAAATGGAAAACCGAAGTAGTTCTTATCAAGCAATTTGTTAGCAACATACTTTAAAAAAACAAACAACAACAACAAAAAACAAGGCAACTTCAAAATTCACATTTGGGTTATGACTGTGTTGCAGCAAACACAAAACTTTCCCCTAACATTACCATATGGTTCCCTTTTGGTTATATTTTTGGGAACCATTAACTAAAGTTCCCAGACCGTTGCATTAAGGTTTTGTTTGACAACCTTAAAGGGATAGTTCACCCAAAAATGAAATTCTCTCATCATTTATTCACCCTCATACCATCCCAGATGTCTCTGACTTTCTTTCTTCAGCAGAACACAAATGAAGATTTTTAGAAGAATATCTCAGCTCTATAGGTCCATACAATGCAAGTGAATGGTGACCAGAACTTTTAAGCTCCAAAAAGGAGATAAAGGCAGCATAAACATAATCCATCAGATTTCAGTGGTTTAATCAGCCTTCTGAAGCAATCCAGTTGGTTTTGGGTAAGAACAGACCAAATTATAACTCCCTTTTCACCATAAATCTTGACAGCAGTCTTCTTGGCTTGATTACACTTCCTACTACTTTACGCATGCGCACAGCCGCTAGATGGCGCTATAGGAAGTGTAATCGAGCTCGAAATCATGATTGTGCGTAGAGACTGCAATGACAAGATGTACAGTGAAAAAGGAGTTATATTTTGGTCTGTTCCAGGGGCAGAGCCAGGAGTTTTTCACAGGGGTGGCCTGGCAGGGACCAACGATCAGTCTGTAGTGGCACAGAAATTTTCAGGCAGCATTTCCGTATCGTCGGGGGGGGGGGGGGGGGATATAGTGACATCTGGGACACAGAGGGGCGGCGACCTTGGTGTGCACACATGTTAAGACTCCTGTGTGTTGCGGTTGTACAGAGACAGTTCCACCTCTAAAAAATAAATTGTGCCCAAGACAAAAAAATGACCAAAGCGGCAGTTGCGAACGGGGTGGCCAATGGGGCCCCTGGCCACCCCTTAGCTTCGCCACTGGTCTGTTCTCACCCAAAAACCAACTGGATTGCTTCAGAAAACATTGATTAAACTACTGGAGTCCGATGGATTACTTTTATGCTGCCTTTATCTCCTTTTTGGAGCTCCAAATGTTTGGCCACCATTCACATGCATTGTACGGACCTACAGAGCTGAGATATTCTTCTAAAAATCTTCATTTGTGTTCTGCTGAAGAAAGAAAGTCAAACACATCTGGGATGGCATGAGGTAGAGTAAATGATGAGAGAATTTTCATTTTTGGGTGAACTATCACTTTATAAGAACTTATACAGGATGTTCTCTAATGGTTATTTTAAGGTTTTATATGTATTACCAAAAACAAACTTTCCAAGAACGTTGCAGAGGATTTTGTGGGACAACCCAATAAAGACCTAAAACAAACGTTCTATTTCCATAAAGAAAACTTTCCTGGATAACCAAAAACATACCTTAAAGTCTGAACATTCTGGAAACTAAAACCTAATGTTCCCAGAGCGTCTTGGGGACCAAAAATTGTTAGTTGGGGTTTAAATGTTATAACAAAATGTCCAAGTATCTTAATGTTTACCCCAAATAGCCATGTTTCATTCATTCACTCTTCAAGAGGCAAAGTGAACTTCTAAATCTTGACATGCTGGATAGTATTTCAACATATTTGTCATATTTCAAAGGGTCCGCTGTGTTACAGTGTTCAGAGGATGTGGAAGTCAAACAGATCCTCTATTCATCCTGAGGAAGGACCACCAGCATTCAGCATTCAAGAGAAGAAATATGCCAAGCAGTGGTGTTCCTATAATGTTTTTCCATGGATTTAAAAAAGATGAATATGGACATTATAAGCTGTTAAATCGTATTCAATGTCAAAGTGCTTGTATGTGAACTGGATGTTGTACGGAGCTGCAAATAGACATATTGTTTTTATTTTAGCTCAGTGTGAACAGAGATCTCTTGTGTTTTCTTGGACACTTTCATCAACACCTGCTCTCTGCTCTGGACGAAGAGGAAATATAATCAATTCATCAGGAATAAAGACAACAAGATTTATTGAAGAAAGACTCGTTGATTGCTTGAACTGCCCATTCATTTCAGAAAAAAATATATTTATGTTAGCTAAAATGGTCACTTATTTTTGATTAAATATTTAAGTATTAAATATATAACATGTGATTTATGTAGATCTTATTTTACTAATATAAATCCACATATTAAAATACTTTGTATTGTTCTTACATTTTTTTGAACTGTATTTCGAATCTGTACAAAGTTAAAGAAATTAAATAATTGTCTTGTTTACTGCTAAATTTCCTCAACGTTCCTCTGCAAACAATCACACTCGACTCAAGGGCAAAAAAAAAAGTCCTAAATCCAAAATAGTCCTGATTCAAAGAGACAAATGAAAGCTGAACATGTGGGAATTATCTGCATGCACACATCAAAGTGTTGCCACTTCAGCAGGGATTATGCACGAATGATTTCCCCCAGTAATCCATAGCATGCAAAACTAAACATTCCTCTGGTATGGATTGAATTTTTTGTCTTGCACTGGAATCATGGAGCCACAATGTCACATGGCACCCATGAGATCGAACTGTGACCTGAATAGATTCATGTTTTGAAACAAAACGGAGAGATTTGTGAATCCTAGTCATTTCGAAAACTGCTTAGATAAAGCTTCACCATTGAAACATTCAGTTTTGTTTTGCGGGTCACCAGGTCTCTTCTGGGCATCATGGGCAGTGTTGACTTTGGCACGTTGATGGAGATCATAGAGGCGAGAGACGAATGGCTGGACGATGACTTTCCCAGGTATCTATCCATACTGTATATGAGATAACAACAAACATTTATGTACTCTTTCCATCAGATCTTCTCAATTCAGGGCCACAACCCCAGTTTAAACGTTTCGTCCTCTCCAATCTTGAATATTTGGTTACATTATGTCTTAAAATACAAAACAGGCCTTTTTAGGAAGGATGCATTTGATGAAACAACAGCACCAATGTATATACAACATTTGTCACAAAATGTTCCAATCCTCTCTTTTTTATATACTAAATTGAAAGAATTGCAAAATTGTATAGGGTGGGAAAAGAGCATCATTCCTTCATCCAGTCGTGAGTGAGAAGCTGAATGGAGACTGGAGCAGGTGCAGCTCTCTCCTCACATGGAAAAGAGCCACGTCATGTGACGCAGCGAGCTGCCAACAACACAAGCAGCATCACCAGGAAAATGGAGGCAGGTCAGATTTAGAGAGACGAATGCATTCCCAGAAGTGATGCTTTTTAAATACCTTTAAGACAATCAGATTTAATGAGTGCATGGAGTAAAACATCACAGCATAAGAAACTCAGAGAAAAGCTTGTTCGTCTTACGCAGAAGGTAAGGGAGAGCTTTGAATGTGCGTATTTGTGTTTGGTTTGTAGTCTATTTTTAAGATCTGCATTGACTGAAACATATTTGGATGGTGCATTATTGATGTACTGAAACTCACTGTAAAAAAATAGACATTTGATAAAGCATTACATGCATGCTGTTGTGTTATAAATAACATGATGCCAAATTTAGAACACCACAGTCTATGACTCATGCATTTATTTGTTAGTATTTGAGGATTTCAGTAAATTTCTTCTATGTTATACTCTGTTTATGTGGTCACATTGATTACTGTGTCTATCAAAAGTTTTTCAAATTTTGCTGTTCTCATTTAAAATGTGATTTTCAGGTTGAAACGTCAACCTATGCAAGTTAAATAGCATAATTTTTAACACAAAAGCAGCAGCTGCAACCCCCAACAGTGCAACAAACCCCCTCTATTTATCTGGGTCTCTGGGTGCTAATTAGCATATCACAATCTGTTCCAGTCTTAAAGGAATAGTTCACCTTCTGTCATCGTTTTCGCACCCCCATTTCATTCTAAACCCATATGACTTCAGTCACCATTCACTTTTATTGCAGCATTTTTACATACAATGCAAATGAATGGTGACTAATCAGAATAACATTCTGCCTAAAATGACCTTTTACGTATGTTCTACAGAAGAAAGAAAGTCAAATGGGTTTGGAACTAAGTCAGAGTGAGTAAATGATGACCAACCCAGTCTAAAGTCATTATAATAGTACGAGATGGCGGAATCGTAGGAGTTTTACTTCCACAGAGAAAAATAAATGAACCAACAAGCGATGTTTTGCCGATTCTCACCCTTTACCCCTTACCCAATCCCCAAACCTGACCATGATTTTAACAGGAAAACATTGGGGTTTGGAAGCATATCACAGGTTATTGACATACATCAGTCATTTGTATTGCTTAAATAATATGCGATGAGTACAGGGCAGGTACTTGGATATTTTCTTTGGGGGGGCATTTTGACCTATAGGGTGGGCAATAGGTTCTCTCTTCGTCTGAACGGACAAGTCCCCCTTGTTCGTTTCGCTGTACGACTGGGGGAAGCACAAGGAAAATATAGTGGGGCAAATGCCCCATCCCCCCCAACCCCCTTTTAGACCCCGCCATGAATAACCAAATTTGTTCGCAGATGTTTCCTTTCTTAAAAAAAAGTGTTGGATAGGAGGCTAGCTCAAATTGGATGCCTGTATTGTATCGATTTGAAATTGTGTTTGTTGATTGGTTGGTCTTTATGAGAATAAAAGTTGTTCCTTTTTGTACATGCCGGGTCATACGATATCTTACGATTTCGCCATTTTGTGCAAATTATTACGTGTTGTCTTGAGGTTGCTCAAAACGTAATCCATTACAGATTACTAATTACTTAGCTAAAAACTGCTTTACTGATTACTTTGGCGAAAAAGTAATCACATTATAAATTACTTTACTTTGTAGTTACTTTCTAAAACACTTTTCATAGAAAAGTTTGTTTTTCTGTTCAACGAATTCCAAATAATGCCTACACAAATAATATTCTTTAGAAATATTTATAACCCAAGTAATCTAATTGTATTGATTTGAAATTCTGTTTGTTGATTGGTTGGTCTCTATGGGAATAAAAGTCGTTCCATTTTGTACGAGCCAAGTTGTATGATATCTTATGATTTTGCCATTTCGTACAAATTATTACTTTGTTGTCGTGAGCAGCACTGGGTTGCTCAAAACGTAATCCATTACAGATTACTAATTACTTTGATAAAATAGTAAGCAAGTTACTTTATGGATTACGTTGGCAAAATAGTAATCACATTACTAATTGCTTTACTTTGAAATTACTTTCTAAAACACTTTTCACAGAAAAGTTTGTTTTTTCGCTCAACGAATACCAAATAATGCCTACACAGGGGCCTGGGTAGCTCAGCGAGTATTGACGCTGACTACCACCCCTGGAGTCGCGAGTTCGAATGCAGGGTGTGCTGAGTGACTCCAGCCAGGTCTCCTAAGCAACCAAATTGGCCCAGTTGCTAGGGAGGGTAGAGTCACATGGGGTAACCTCCTCGTGGTCGCGATTAGTGGTTCTCACTCTCAATGGGGCGCGTGGTAAGTTGTGCGTGGATCGCGGAGAGTAGCATGAGTCTCCACATGCTCTGAGTCTCTGCGGTGTCATGCACAATGAGCCACATGATAAGATAGGCAGACTGATGGTCTCAGAAGCGGAGGCAACTGAGACTTGTCCTCTGCCACCCGGATTGAGGTGAGTAACCATGCCACCACAAGGAACTACTAAGTAGTGGGAAAAGTTGGGATAAAAAGGGGATAAAAAAAATAAATAAAATAAAAATAAAAATAAAAAAGAATGCCTACACAAACAATATTCTTTAGAAATATGTAATGTGTTACAGTACTTTTTGACTTGCAAAGTAATTAGATTACAGTTTGAAATTATTTTGTATGGCAGACGATTCATTTTTGGGTGATCTATCCCTTTAACAGAATCACATAATTTGGTAGCATTTTAAGATAATTGAAATGTTTCTTTATTAGGCCACTTCCTGCGGAGGGTGACATGGAGTCTTCCTGTGCCCTGAGTGATGGGAGAACATGTGAGTGACTTTGTTATGTACGAAAAACTCTTCAGAACATGTTTCTTTGTGTGTTTGCGTATCTTAAATGAATAATTCATTCAATTTCCGTTCGGCTCCTCTATCTTATTGGCTCAGCTCCCCCAAACTCTCTCCTCATCAGTGGAGCTGGAGGGGGCGGAGCTCATCGGAAGCGACGTACCCTCGTGGCCCCAGACATGAACTTGTCCCTGGACCAGAGCGAAGGTTCTTTGCTCTCCGATGACTTCCTGGATACGCCAGATGATCTGGATATTAATGTGGATGATATCGAGACTCCAGATGAGACAGACTCACTGGAGTTTATCACCAACGGCAACGACCTGGAGTGGGAGGGTAAGACTTACGCTGTGCTTCATGACGTTGGGAAGACGATTATTTACTAGATATCCTTTTGGCCACTGATAGAAAGAAATAATGAAGGAAACAAATATAGAATGTTTCACTCAAATAGCTCCATGTCTTTCAGATGATACACCCGTCGCCTCGGCTAAAGCACCCCCTGCTGAGAGTGATACTGATGGAGATGGTGTGGACGGGACGGGTGTCAACGGCCGTTTGTGGAGGACCGTGATCATCGGCGAACAGGAACATCGTATCGACATGCAGGTCATACGACCCTACCTGCACGTCATTTCACATGGAGGTACCTCACACATTCAAAATAAGTCATTAATGCAGCTCATGTGCATCTCCACTGAGTCCTGAAGTCTCTTCTTCTCTTTTTAGGTTACTACGGTGAGGGTCTGAACGCTATCATTGTGTTCTCGGCGTGTTACCTTCCTGACAGCAGCTGTCCAGATTACCATTATCTCATGGAAAACCTCTTCCTGTAAGGAAACCTCATAATCAGTCAATACAGTACCAGTAAAAAGTTTGGACACACTTCATATTGATTTTGATAGTGATATATTTAATAAAATCCGGAATGAAACCTTTAAGCCCAATGATGGAAAAGTGCCCCAAGATTCTATAATCTTCTTGTACTTTGTATTTCGTTATCTGGTGTCTCTTTGTGCACTCGTGCTGTCCCTCACACCTGTCACTCAGGTATGTGGTGAGCAGTTTGGAGATGCTGGTGGCGGAGGATTACCTCATAATCTACATAAACGGAGGAACGCCACGCAGTAAAATGCCAGGCATTAGCTGGTTGAAGAAGTGCTATCAGATGATTGACAGAAGGTATGAAATCACATTTATGCAAATGGGTTTTGTAGAGATATTTAAAAAACATTGAGATAAATCTCTCTCAATTTTTATGTTCAGACTCAGGAAAAACCTGAAATCTCTGATCATCACTCACCCATCCTGGTTTATCCGGACAGTCGTTGCCATTTCCAAACCCTTCATCAGGTAAATCGTCAATATATTTGTGCCCTGGACATGTAACATAGAACTTTGGAAGTTTGCTATGACTAACAAAACAAACTAAGATAGATACAGTTGGATGGATGGATGGATGGATGGATGGATGGATAGTTGATTGGTTGGATTGTAGATAGATCAGCAGTAATCAGAAATCACTGATAATTTGTCCTTGTGTCCCTTTACAGCGTGAAATTCATGAATAAGATCCGTTATGTGCACAGTCTGGAAGAGCTGGAGAAGATCGTCCCGATGGAACATATTCAGATCCCAGAGTGTGTCTTACAGTAAGGAACAAGACTCTTACGTACACGTAACTTCTAACCAATCCAAAATCTGATTTTAACTTACAAGAACTGACATGATTATTTTTTCTTTGCAGGTTTGAAGAGGAAAGAATTAAAGCAAGAAACGAGAGGTAATCTACTGTATATCACTATCTATCTCAGCACCCTTAGTCAATTTTTACGAAAACCGTGATTTGTTTTTCATAGATTTGATTGTTGTAAGTCAAACCAGAATGCTCTTCTTTCATTAGAATGGAGCAAGAAAAGAAAGAGCAACAGCACCCTGAAAAGCAACACAATTCAACCAATCTAGAGAGGTAAGAAGACATAATTATCCTCATAATGCTTTCGTTTTACCTCTACAATTACAACTAAACACATCTGTCTACAGGACAACAGCTGTTGAAGATGCTGGACACTGAGTGGACGAGCTGGGATGTTCTTGTTGGTGTTGCTCTTCAATGCTGATCCAAGACCAGTGCTCATATTCCCACATCTGGTCCTTTATCTTTACAAAAGAGGATACAAAATTGGTCTCAGATCAGCAACAAAGAGGAAGCCTTAACTGAGAGTGGTATCTGAAGGGAAGCTGTTTGCAAATCACCAACAGATGGCACTGCGCACAGAGAAATTATGCTGTAGTCCATAGAAGACATATCATCATGCACTGTACTGTAGCCCCCTTTGCAGTTGTTGACTTTTAAATAGGCTGTTTCCTGCTTTATTGTCATAATTGGTGTCATCTTTGAAGGTGCACTCTGTAATTTTTACCTAATAAATAGTACATTTTTATCAGTACCCTAATAATTAATTTTACATGTTGAGGTCACATGACCAGATAGATAGGTAGATAGAACTAATTTTATCACAATAACCCTCTATTATCAGACATTTACACTCTCTGAAAAACGGAATCATGACTAACTGTGAATCACGCATTTCCAGAATAGCATCAGTAAATCCAGACCAAAACGACTGCCAAATTTCAGCCAGTGCAACATACAACACAAAAAATTACTGAGTGTACATTTAAGAATGTCATCTGACCTGCCTTTAATTGATGCGTGTAGTTGCTCAGGATTTGACTGGTGGTGCATGTTGATTGCAGAGCATCGCAACAACCATCTTGTACTTTTCTGTTGTATGCGCCCAAATCGAATGTAACTTCTTTCAGTTTTGCTGGTTATGTTTGCCTGGAATCATCTTTTGGATGTTTATTGAATGTTTCAATCTATTTTCATCTTGTTTAATGATCTGCTTCTGAGCTTTTGTAAATGATAAGTCCCAGCTATCTTTGTTTGCCATCACTCTATTCAGCAGAAATATTATGTTGCCTATGTTTGCTATGAAAATGTTTCAAAATTAAACATTCTGGTCTATGTATGACTATGATATTTGCACGTATTTTGATTCGGTATGTCACAGAATCTCGTATGACCTTTACACTGATGAGCCAAAAAATGATGACCACTCACAGGTGAATGAAAGAATGTTGATCATCTCCTAATAAGGCCACATGTCAAGGTCTGGGTATTTTAGATGGTAAGCAAACAATCAGTTCTCGTAGTCAACATGTTGAATGCAGGAGAAATAGGCAGGTGTAAAGACCTGAGCGACTTTGACAAGGGCCAAATTGTTATGACCAGACGACTGGGTCAGAGCATCTCTGAAACGGCAAGGCTTGTGGGGTGCTCCAGGTCAACAGTGGTGAGTATGTACCGACAGTGGTCCAAGGAGGGACAAACCACAAACTGGCGACAAGGTGTTGGACGCCCAAGGCTCATCGATGCGTAAGGGCAACAAAGGCTATCCCGTCTAGTCCGAACCAATAGAAGGTCTACTGTGGCACAAGTCACAGAAAATTTTAATGATGGTTACGGGAGGAATGTGTCACAACACACAGTGCATCACACCCTGCTGCGCATGGGGCTGCGTAGCCGCAGACTGGTCAGAGTGCCCATGATGACCCCTGTCCACAGTTGAAAATGCCTACAATGGGCACTTACATCACGTGGATGGCCGTGTACGTTTTTGCAGTTTACCTGGAGAAGTGATGGCATCAGGATGCACTGTGGGAAGACAACAAGCCGACGGAGGGAGAGTGATGCTCTGGGCAATGTTCTGCTGGGAAAAACTGGGTCCGGCAATTCATGTGGACATCAACTTGACACATGCCACCTACCTAAACAAAGTTACAGACCAGGTACACCCCTTCATGACAATGGTATTCCTTGATGGCAGTGGTCTCTTTCAGCAGGATAATGCGCCCTGCCACACTGCACACATTGTTCGGGAATGGTTTGAGGAACATGATGAATAGTTCAAGGTGTTGCCCTGGCCTCCAAATTCCCCGGATCTCAATCCGACTGAGCATCTGTTGGATGTGCTGTACCAACAAGTCCGATCCATGGAGGCTCCACCTCGCAACTTACAGGAATTAAAGGATCTACTGCTATTGTCTTGGTGCCAGATATCACAGGACACCTTCAAGGGTCTTGCAGAGTCTTCTGAGTAGTGGTGTCTGGTGTGGATTTGGGAGTGGGAACATCCTGCCAAATTTGGTTTCTCTACAATTTACGTTTGTTTCTGCCCAGACACTTTTATGGACGAAAAGCCAAATTTGTTGAGCCAATGTTGCTGTGTCGAGTTGTAAAAGAATTGTTGAAAGGTCTTGCATTCAGAGGTATTTTTGATTTATACTGATCACATAACTGCCTCATCCCATGACCTAACAGAGACTATTTCTATCCATCTGTTACATCAACAATCTTTATGACGGAGTGACCAGTCACCCTCTCTTTGATCCAAATAAAGAATGACCCTCACTGTCATGGACCATTAATTTGGAAATGGGAAACAATTCTACTGTCATAAATTTTACCCATTTTACCTAAGCCTTGACTTAATGTAAAGAATTACACACACCTGGATTTAGTATAGTCAATAAAATTCAAGTGTAAATGAATATTTAACTTTAAATTGTCATTGAAAGACACTTAACATGCTTGAAAGACAATAATTATACACTCACACTTTAAATTTAAAAGTGGACAACATCCTTCCCACGTGGTACAAGTACAGGTCTGTTATGTAATAACAGAAGATACCTCTACATCCAGCAATGCATGTGATTTTGTCCCATGCATGACGAACGTGCTGCCCAGTAAGCTGTTCATGGGACCAGTGGTGGTGCCAGGATTTTTCCACAGTGGGGGTCGGGCAGTGTACCGTGATCAGTCTTGTGTTGTGTTGGCACCGAAATTCTGTCCATCCGAACATGGGGGGTGAATGGGGCTTCTGGGGGGAGGGGATGCAGTGCACATGGATGGGCCCCCCTCTAGAACCACCACTGCTTGGGACCCTTCACCTAAAAATGTGTAGGTCCATTCAGGATATCCATATAAAACCGGCTGCATTTTGAAATAACTCACTAAAGCCTTTTAAATGTCACACTGCCCTTTTTTGCTGGTATTAAAGGAATGTCATTGTCATTTACACAGTTGCATTAGTGCTTTTTATTTCCTGTTGTATGCAACAGGAAACTTGATTCATATATTTAATGTTTGTAATATTTATAATATTTGTATTACTTTGAATATATTATTTTACATAATATATATTTACAGTATAAACAAACTAGTAATAGGCACTACAGCCCTTTAGCGTAAAGATAAGATCATAATCTAATTAAAAGGAAAGCTATTAATACTTTTTACAGCTTCAGTATTTAACTTGTACTAATGTTTTATTTTTTATTTTCCGGGAACATCGTGAATACTTTTATATTTCTGTGATCAATAGATACAGCAAATTCTCCTTATGTGTAATGCGATTGGTTGCCTGACATATTTACCACGCCCTTTTCGTGACGTTTAGGTTTGCTTATATACCCACGTGCACATTTGGTCTCATAACGCTTTGGTGACTGCAGAGATTAAGAAACTGGAAGTTTAATCTTTTTGCGAAACGTTTTCTTTGACATATTTTAGACTTTTTTTGTGAGTCTAAATTATAACATCGACCGGATACAATGAAGTACATCATTGGAATAGGGGGGTGAGTGACATTTAAAAGCTATAATAAAAACAACTAGTTGTAATAGTTACAGTATAGCCGTGTGGTTTTAATATTTTTTTTAAATAAAGGTAATAATATAGTAGGTAACAGGTTAATATATTCGTTATATTCTCATTCATGGCATGTTGGATATGTGTTTTTAAAGAATCGCGCGCTTTGGAACGTTTTTTGAAAATTTGAGCGGGAGATTTAAAATTGTGTGCGCGCCGAACGTTCTGAATCTTTTAACGGACACTGGCGCCTATATATACTTTAGTCATCTTTAAAATGTATATTTCGAATGTTTGAAGTGTAAAGTAACATTTTCTGTTATTCAGTTAAATGGCTGAGTTGTCTTGTATTGTGATGTGTCATTATAAATCGTGTTTGTGCCTCACCATCATCAGCTTCAATACAAAAGTAGAAAATTGTTACTTAAACGACGATGAAATATGCTCCATTTAATATATATATATATATATATATATATATATATATATTAGTAGATTATTGTATCAGACACGTGGACAATGAATAATAATGTAAACCAGGGAAGTTTGTTGTCATAAAACAGCTGATGAAACCATCCCGCCATTTTAGTAATGACTCACAAATATACACGATTAAACAAAAGATTACGCTATTAATATGTATGCTTCTGTTTAAACAGTCTGATTAATTATAACAAAATTTTAATTTATTTAATTTTTTAGTGTGACTAATGGTGGTAAAACCACCCTGACGAACAGGTTAATAAAAGCTTTACCAAACTGCTGTGTGGTTCACCAGGATGACTTTTTCAAGGTGAGTTCAATTTAATTTAATTCAGTATTTAAGTCATTCAGTTTTGGCGGTTAAAACAGCCAGTATAATTTACATTAGTACATGGATCCCTTCTTTGCATTATTCATTTTTGAATGCATTACACTTTTTTTTTTTTCTTCTTTTAATCGAATGATACATTAGTATCTACCAGAGGTTGACCGATAGTGGATTTTGCCCATACCGATAACTAAGGTGGTGGATAACCGATAAATCGGCTGATTGCTTTAAAAATTGATTTATAGAATGATTTCTAAAAATGGTCTTGGCCTTTCCTTACTATGACGGGCACAAATATAGAGGTGACAATAGCCCAAAATAAATAAAAATCAAAATAATAATGAGAGAAAAAAATAAGATTTGCCGCATAATGCGGGACTTTTAACTATAAACAAGCCCGAAACACCAGGGACTCTTATTTTGAAATGAGGCAGACTTGGCTCCGTTGCAATGCTTTATACTTAAGTATTAAACTTTTTATAGCCTATATCTTCACCAGATGATGGGTTATGTATGTACACGTAAGATATGATTAGAGACACGATAAATGCGCTAACGAGGCACGTTTCCATATAGTCGCGTTTTTCATTGTATGCCCTCGCTTTAATTTAGATACTTGTTTATCTAATAAAAATAACAAAATAGGCTTTGAAGTGAGGATAAAAATATGGATGAATATTGTCAATGATGAAAGATTAACCAGGTCTCCCAAGCAACCAAATTGGCCCGGTTGCTAGGGAGGGTAGAGTCACATGGGGTAACCTCCTCGTGGTCGCTATAATGTGGTTCTCACTCTCGGTGGGGCACGTGGTGTGTTGTGCGCGGATGCCGCGGAGAATAGCGTGAAGCCTCCACACGCGCTATGTCTCCGCTGTAATGCACTCAACAAGCCACGTGATGAGATGCGCGGATTGACGGTCTCAGATGCGGAGGCAACTGAGATTCGTCACCCGGATTGAGGCGAGTCACTACGCCACCACAAGGACTTGGAGAGCATGGGAATTGGGCATTCCAAATTGGGGAGAATAAAAAAACTGAAGGATTAAGAAACACGGAGGAATAAAAAAAAAAACTATTTGCAACTATCGGCATAGTTTTTACAGATTACCGACAGTGCCAAAAAGCAACTATCGGCACAGATTGATCGGTAAAACCGATATATCGGTCTACCTCTAGTATCTACTATAATTAATGCATCTTTTAATATCGTAGCTCATTTTTATTGTATTACTGCATGGCTTTCGTAAACAATAACTTAAATGTAAAAAGACAATTCAGTAATGACTCATTCTTAAAAAAAAAAAAAATACATTTTTATTTGCTTGCACTTTAATTTGGCTTTAGTATTTGATAAGGGGGGTCTGTATATACATCATGCAAAAAACCTTGACTGCTGATCCAAGATCAGTTTACTCCTTTACAATGGATAACTGATTTTAGATCAGCAGTTTGGCTCTTATATACATGACCCCAGACATAGACAATGAGTTGCTGCAGTGTTTTATTGGTCACTGTTATTTCAGTCACCGGATCAGATAGCGGTTGGAGCGGACGGCTTTAAACAGTGGGATGGTAAGAATATACGACCGATGGAGAGAAATAACTCATTCTACGACTCGCCCTCCCTGTAACAAAGACTTTAAAATGCCCCTCCCATCTCATTTTCATTCTCTCCAGTGTGATTTCATTACAATTCAACTTTCTTTGTCAAATGCAGTCTTTCATTGAAAGTTCTCATTCTGCTTTTGTAGTGATCACGGCTTTGGATATGGAGGCAATGGTTAACACCATCAAGGGCTGGGTCGAGAACCCAGTCAAGTTTGCCCGCTCTCACGGCATCCAGGTGATGCCAGCCACAGAAATGGACGACCCTGAGAGCCAAATGCACATACTGATCGTAGAAGGATTTCTACTGTACAACTACAAGTGAGTGGCACATTCAAGATTTTGGGGCCCAAACACCATGAATGGCTAAGATTAGATTCTGGGAATGTATGGTGACATGCTGCATTGAGCGCATCAGGGCACATGATGTACAGCGCTGTCTGGGCAGGTCATGTGACGCCCTGCATGGTTGTAGATAAGGAGACGTGCTGGGCTATTGGCCAACGCATTGGACTAAACGTGCTGATTTTGACAGTCATGTAAATGTTCAGTAATCAGGAACATTGCATGTAGAGTTCCAAATGATATGATTATGCGAAACTAGCTTTAAAGTTCTTTTAGGTTGTGACCCCTTTGTTATCTTAATGTTGACATCTTGTCTCGCCCCATACAGGCCTTTGGTGGACGTCTTTGACAAATCGTATTACATAACCCTCCCGTATGAGGAGTGCAAGAGAAGAAGAAGGTGCGTTTAACATTACAAAGTGCAATCAAACATGCACAAATGGAGCTAATTATGGGTATCCAGAACAAACATTGGTTTATATCTTGTTCTTTAAGTACGAGGCAGTACACTGTTCCCGACCCGCCGGGGCTCTTCGATGGTCACGTGTGGCCCATGTACCTGAAACACAGACTTGCGATGGAGAACTGCGGTTTGCCAGTTGGTATGTTCTAGGTCATTCTGGCTGTTGGTGTTTAATAAAAATGCGCAATTTTCAAATGGGTATTCATTTTGTGTCATCTGATTCCTCAGAATACTTGAACGGGTTGAAAACAAAAGACGAAATTTACAATCAGGTCTACGAAGATGTCCACAACACGCTCCTGAATCGTTTATAGGTGAGTAAAGATTCGGTAGAATAATTATGTGCTTTTATTTAATAGTAAAATGGTTTGTTTAATAATAGTATTTGTGTTTTTTGTTTTTCAGCAGGAGCAGGCGGCCTTCGAGCATCCATGTACATGATTGTAAATACGAATCTTACTTGAGGCCTATTTTTATTTTATTTTTACTTGCAATTGTTTTGTAAATAGTATGACGAAATTGTAACTTAAGTACTTTTGGAGGACTTTTTAATTTTATTTTTTAGAACTATTTTGTGGACTTATCAGGTTTTAAGGTGTCCTTTTTCTGACTTTCAAAGCACTCCTTAGTGACTTAATCCTGGAAACAGTCTGTTTACCACAGAAACGAAGGAATTTTTAACGTTTGTGTCTACTTGTACCAATAAACATGTGCTTTGACTAATTTACATTCGTCACTCATTGATTCATCACACTGCTCTCAATAATGGTGCCTTTTACACGCATAATGGGCCATTTATTTGGTTTTTTACTGAATGATGTAGATTCAGTTAAAGACCTTGATGCATTTTCCGAGCACGATTTCTCTTGTATTATGTTTAATTCTGGTTGTCAACCTTTTCTGGCTGAGATGCACTCCACCCAGAGTTACAGCCACCCCAAGAACCTTCTATTTATTAAAAAAAAAAAAAAATCTTGATTTTTATGAAAAACATTATTACTTGATATCCTTTGCTATGTTCTGGATTCTTCACAACACTGTATTGTCCAACAGACATATATTTTTAAGTTTCAGCGATGGACAAAAGATGGTCGAGATTATTTGTTTTATCAATAAATATAAAGAGTTGAAAACTTTGGAACAATTTAACCACATTTTTGGTGCCAAAAGACCTACTGTTGAAGGCCTGAAAACAGGGAATTTGGGGTTAACTATTTTTAATGGTTTAAACCCATTAAATGCTCTGAAAACATGCACTAAAAGTGAAATAATAGCTAAATATCCTGCAATAAATATGCAAGAGATGCGTATATTTAATTACATATGGGATTCAGTCTTATGAAGTGTATTACTCAACAGGGCCAATGACTATAATGTCCATGGTTTTAATGATAAATAACCTGACATCGTTCTTGGGTTTATTTTTTCAATTTAATTCACTTTCATTAAGCCGTTGGATTATTTTTTTTTAAATAAACATACAAACTTTAAATGCATATGGTGATACCTATAATCAAATAATCAGCTTTTCCACTCCAACACAAGTTCCAGTTCAGTTCTACTATTTATTGTTGTATGTGGTAAAGCCTATACTGCAGTTCAACTTGCTTGAAAACAAACACTGTCTAGACTTTTTCCTGTATAAACTTTGAGCTCATTTTTAAACTTAGTGTTGAATGTGCTTTTTAATGGTGTTTCTCATATAACAAATGACTACACATTAACTAAAAATACTTGTGTCATGAAATAAGTGGTGAGGGAAATCTAAGACATAGAAACAGTTGTGCCGTCATTGGTAGATTGGAATGGTTTGCACACAGGGTGTATATTTAGGGCAGATTTTCTTGTGATAATGGCGTAACTGGCCTCTAAACGGTCATATCCTGTTTTATCATATGCATCTCTCTTAAAGGAATATTTCACCCATAAAAGAAAATTCTGATATCAGTTATGTTGTTCCAAACCTGTTTCTAAAAAGTATCAATATGATCACATGGTAGTTCGACATGTTGTTTACGAGAGTTCCAATTCTCTAGGATCAGACACATTTTGCCGACTCACAACCGGAAGCGTGTTGATCAGCAATGTGGGAGACCCGGGTTCGAATCCTATATTGAAACCATATTGACGAGCCTGATTTTGCGGTTGCGTTTTCCCCCCTAACATTACATTTTTACTCCACTGATGGTTAGGTTTAGGTTTGGGGTTACAGTTTATAAAATACAGATTCCTTTTCACTGTATTAATACATCCTGTATAGCTGAAAAACAACTCCTTTTCAGCTCACACGTGCCCATACACCCAACAACACTTACCACTTTGGCCACTGGGGGCAGTGTTTCCAATTTCGGTAAGAACAGACCGATTTTAGCTATAGAAAAGCCAACCTACTGTTTCCGATTTAACTGCGAGATCAGTCTGAAAGTACAAAAAAAGCACCGTAAAAGTAGACCACTCATGCTCTCCAAGTCTTTTGAAGCCATACAATAACTATGTGTGAGAAACAAATCAAAATTTACATTGTAATCCGCTGAAAACCTCACCTCCGCCATAACTCTCTAATCTTACTCGCACTTAGTGTTTTTGTTTTGAAATTATATAATCAGCATAACATTTTGAGTGAAAAGTTTAATTGAAAAGTATAAATGTTTCGTAGTATTTGGTACGTCATCGTTTCATTGTTCTACATTTTTTGACATTTTTTTTCCAAAGTGAACTCAATAATTTTTTTAACCACATATATACATTTAAAACCTTATGTTGAACATATTAAATATTGATATGTCCATACTATTTGTCAACTAGGCCTACACATTTACCATCTAGGTGCCCCCAAAATGCATATCAATACATGTGTTTGTGTTTCCTCCTGGAAGGTGTACACATGTGAAACTTCCAGGAGGAAAGACTGGCGAGAGAGAGAGAGAAAGAGAGAGAGAGAGAGAGAGAGAGAAACGCCTCATATGTACCGCCTTCATGTGTACCTGAGGATATATTTAACTGCATTCAGGAGCACAACATACCTCACTTTCTATATAATACTGATCCAAACTGCAGATAATTACATTATTTTGAAATGACGAAATATTCATTTGTCCTGTTCCTCTCCATTCACCTGTGCATCCTGGCATGTTTGGGCACAGCGCAGCGCCATGGACCCTGGAGAAACAAGGTGCAGTGGGAGACAAACAGGCAGGTTTATAGCTTACTGACCACCGGTTCTCAGTATCACATACCTGCTACTGGACGACGAAATACGCAGTTCTTTTTAAAGAGGCACTTGATGCCAAGATTCACTGGCAGGTTTTTTGTGGGACATTTCGCAAGTCCAAGGAGGCACGCAATTGCACATACAGTGCAGTCAAACTCTGCGCCAGAGCACACAGGTGGCATGAACAGTGGTGTTCTTGGTGTGGATGCAAGACGTTACCTGATATCTGGTCAAGCATCACTTATGAGGAATAATAATCCACATTTTTCAGCTTTGCGCACAGTGAGAATTGCACAGGACGCATTGCACACCCAGTCCGTGCACTATAGCGCAGCACCAACTCGCATAACTACATCGGCACCTTTGGAATATTCAGGGAGCACAAGCGCACTAGGTAGCCGTAACTTAGAAACCGGCACACTGGTGCCAAAGCGACGATCTCCCATTCCAGCCACCGAAACCCCAGCCACGATGAATTTTGAGGAGAACACCCCTCGTCAACCTCAAGTTTCCACTTTGACCGGGAGTAACACTGAAATGCAGGTTAATAACTCTGAATTTCCATTGAGAACAAGTTTGGTGCCCAGTGCATCTTTACTTTCAGCATCTGCTAATAACAGGAATAATGTAATTCCTACTTACCAGGAAGAGGAAAGAGAAGGTGACAGTATGATTGGTGATGAACCAACTAATCTGAATGTAAACAGCAGGAACTCTCTTGACTACAACTTGCTCACATATGGAAGTGTAAACCGGCATCTTCAAATAGATACGGGTTACGGTAGCAGGTATTTCCATAACGGTAAGACAAATGACCATATATAATTACTTAAATAAGCATTATATAAGCATGGCCAACAAAATGTGTATTGGATTGTTTTGTTTTTTGTCAACGTTCGTCTCTCGTGAGACTCAAATTGACTTTTGGCGCCCTTTTTCGCTCTTAGCACATTTGGCCAAACATTAGCAA
This sequence comes from Myxocyprinus asiaticus, assembly GCF_019703515.2. Taxonomy (NCBI): domain Eukaryota; kingdom Metazoa; phylum Chordata; class Actinopteri; order Cypriniformes; family Catostomidae; genus Myxocyprinus; species Myxocyprinus asiaticus. Next base: position 2,179,352 of record NC_059392.1, on the reverse strand, counting down.
CTTTTCACACAACACACTAACGTTTTTGTGATACCGTATATTTGCGATTTGTAAATCTATAACAAAGTGATAAGCAATGACAGTTAAGTACTTTTTGCCAATGTTTCTTCCGATTCAATACGAAAAATGGTCATGAAATGCGATTTCGCGGGCGTCTATTTACCGCTATATTAAATTTTACTGCATGACTAAGTTCTAACATTTATTCTGGTAAATGAAACATTATTTGGAAACTTTTGAAACCTATTTATTTTTACGAGAAAAACGAATGTGTTCTTTTAAAACGTTGCCATTAATTTTAAGATTTTCTCCTCAGAAAAGACCTCACCTATATCTCCACTAGAGTTTCAGAAGAGATCACATCAATGTGCTCTGTTTTGCCAAAATTCAAAAGTGTGCACTTTGCTTTTAGTCTTTTCATTTGGATTTTAATTACATTGACAATAAAGCGCAACAGTTTGCCATTGCATGGAAAAATGCTGCTTTGTATTCTGTCCCTTTACATTATCACAATGAGTTAGGTTAATATTTTCCAGGCCTGCCTGATGTCATTCCTGATCCATACTATATCCAAGCTGCCTCCTATATCCAGAGAGTGCAGATGTACGCATTAAGATGTGCAGCAGAGGAAAACTGCCTCTCAAGGTGCTAGATCATGATAGTAAATATGAAAACCAATTTTTGGCCGTTTTAAATAGAACTGTGTCTTCTTCCAACAAGTTCGGCATACAGCCCGAGCGTCAGGGATCTTGACTACCGAGTGCTCTTGCGTTTCCCTCAGAGAGTCAAAAATCAAGGGACAGCAGATTTCCTCCCAGTGAAACCACATCATCAGTGGGAATGGCACAGCTGTCACCAGTAGGTTTCTAACATTTACAGTTTAAGTTCTTTGATTTAAGTTCTCTTCCACTCATTTCTAATTCTTCCATTTTTAAGACATTATCACAGTATGGAGGCTTTCAGTAATTATGACCTCCTGGACGCCTCCACGGGCAAAAAGGTGGCAGAGGGTCATAAAGCCAGTTTCTGTCTGGAGGACACCAGCTGTGATCCAGGTGTGAGGAGAAGATACGCCTGCACAGCTCACACACAGGTCAAGAGAATAAATTACAACGCTATTTATTATGCTGCATTGCAGCTGGATTAGAAGTATTGTCTTTAATTTCTGGAGCAGGGATTGGGTCCAGGCTGCTACGACACCTACCATGCCAACATTGACTGTCAGTGGATTGATGTAACAGATGTTTCTCCTGGACAATATATTTTAAAGGTGAGATTATTGAGATGTAGTAAAAGCATCAGGGTTCCCATGGTGGAAATATCAGGGAATTTTAAAATGATGATTTCCAGGCCTGAGAAAAGTCGTAAAACCCCAAAATATTGGTTCCAAAGTAACTTGTTGTCTAGAAAAAAAACTAGTTATCCAGTAATAACGGATGACTTGAAAAGTCATGGAAATTCAATGGTAGAAATGTGTGGTGCTTTAGTTTTGTGACCCTTTGATCCATTTACAGGTAACAGTGAACCCAAGTTTCCAAGTGCAGGAGTCTGATTTCTCCAACAACGTTGTCAGATGTGACATCAGATACACAGGGTCGTACGTCCAAACACACAACTGCAGAATCACAAGGTGAGTCCTGAGTGCACTTAGTGTGAGAAATCACTTTTATCACGCTGTACAAATTGCTCAATATTTGTCGTCTTGTTTATTTTACAGGTCCTGATGCAGTTAGCCTCTCCCAAACCTCCAGTGGTGCTTATTTAGTTTTAATTACCATCTTTAAAGGAGTATTTCGGGTTCAATACAAGTTAAGCTCAACTGACAGCATTTGTGGCATAATACTGATTACCACAAAAATGTATTTAGACTCATCCCTCCTTTTCTTTAAAAGAAAAAGCACAAATTGAGTTTACAGAGAGGCACTTACAATTTAAAGGCAGAAATGTGAAGCTTATAATTTTGCAAAAGCACTCACATTAATTCTTCTGTTAAAACTTGTGTATGGGGGCCTGGGTAGCTCAGTGAGTAAAGACGCTAACTACCACCCCTGGAGTCGCAAGTTCGAATCCAGGGCATGCTGAGTGACTCTAGCCAGGTCTCCTTAGCAACCAAATTGGCCCGGTTGCTAGGGAGGGTAGAGTCACATGGGGTAACCTCCACGTGGTCACTATAATGTAGTTCGCTCTCAGTGGGGCGTGTGGTGAGTTGTGCGTGGATGCCGCGGAGAACAGCGCGAAGCCTCCACACTCGCTAATTCTCAACGGTAACGCGCTCAACAAGCCACGTGATAAAATGCGCGGATTGACGGTCTCAGATGCGGAGGCAACTGAGATTCGTCCTCCGCCACCCGGATTGAGGCGAGTCACTACGCCACCATGAGGACTTAGAATGCATTGGGCATGCCAAATTGGGGAGAAAAAGGGGAGAGAAAAAAAAAGTGTATTATTTGAGCTGTAAGGTTGCTTAAATCGTAATTTTTAGGGTCATTTTGGGGTTTTAGGGTTGACAGAGCTAGGTGATCATGGCAACAAATTTGTAAAATCGGATATAACTTAACAAAGAAAAAGTAAGTGATTTTATCACATAAAATCATGTTAACACGCGTATTGTTTACGTCTTGTGGCTATACGTTTAAAACAGTGAGTATTTTAAAGTTTATGGATTGACTTCCATTGTAAGTGCTTGATATTACACAGATTTTTGCTTTTTTTTAAAGAAAAGGAGGGAGGAGTTGATATTTTTTTTGTGTGGTAATCAACATCATGCAACAAATGCTGACGATTGAGCTTAACTTGTATTGAACCCGATTTTGTCATGGAAAGGTATGCAAAAAATGTTCCTACTCTCTGAAAGATATTAATGTAATAAGTGTCCTGAGATATCTCACCAGTCTCTGTGACAGCTCTTGACTCTGTGAACAGCAAACAAATATGTGTCCGCGGGCCGCGAAAAATGACGCTTTCTGCCTGTCAATCATTTTGTGCGTTCTTATAGTATTGCAGTTGCAGCGAATTATTAAGGGTTATTGCCATTTTTATACCATGTTGCTCATAACAGTTGTCAGTTGAGGGTGCTATTTTGCTGCTGTTGTTTTTGACAACCGTTTCTGCTTGTGTTGGTCTGAATAGCCGCTTTTCCACTATCGGGCCAGTGCGAGCCAATCAATTGGCCAGCCGGGGCCAATAGCCTGGGACTTCGAGCCGCAAGACTAAAATCTATCTGCATTCCCACCATCTGGCCAATAGCTCCGCAGCGTTGCCCTAAAACCGGCTCTTAATATGCCGCCCTGGTGCCAACGTTACACACCTCGCCCATTTCACAAGTATGAGGGAAGCACAAACTGAGGTATCATGTTATCTAGAAAATGGAGTTTAAATTGATTTAAACATGAGCTAGCCAGCAAGATAAATTAGTGAAAACTCACTACCTGTGACTGCCATGATGTCCCGAGTGGTCTCTCCACTAACAGTGGGTCAATGTCCCAGCACACTGTCTATGAAAGTTCACCGAACCATGGAAAGTCATTTCTTTGGGCACTGCTTTGTCCGTTTTTTTCCCCCCGAAACTGTACCGTTGTGTGCTGGATACATATCCTGACAAGTTCGGCAAAACTCTGCCTTTGACATTGATCTCGCCTCAATCCCCGATTGGCCTTGTTTGACACAAGGGTAATCGGTGGGCCAGAGGCCATTGGCTGTTGGCCCTGAAAAAGTCCCAAGGAGGCACGATGAAGCCCCGGAAGTGACAGTGTGAACACAACTGGCCCTGGCATGCACTAGCATGCCCTCATTTGGCCCGATAGTGGAAACGCGGCTATTAAAGCTCATTTGATATCTTTGGAGTGTGGGGTTTTGGAAAAAGGGGCCTTGGCTAGTCCAACGGCTCAGCTTGGGGCTAAAATCGCTTACGTCACCTTTAAGTTCACTAAATTAACACTGATTATCATGGATAGGTTAAATTTAGGCTTTAAGTTATTTTTACATTTAGATTTATGTTCTTTATATACACTTTTTTTGCGCAAAGTGACTTTGTTCAGTAAGGCTAAATCTTAACTGTCAATAAGGAAGCTATTCTATTAATTCAATTGCAAACATAAATAAATGTTTATGTATTCAACGAGTATTCCATCACGTTTTCATTTTTGCCGTCTCTTCCACTTCGCTCTCAAATTAAAAAAGTTAAGTAACCTTTGTAAATGCCGCATGAAGTTGGGCAAATTCAAACATTTGGTGAGTGTACCAAGAATTAAATTAAACATAGATCTTGCGGTTTGAAGGAAGCCTTGGATTTTCCTTCCTTTCCATTTATCCTAATAAATGTTAAACAGCAGGAAGATGCTTAGCAAATCAAAGAAACCGTAATTAAAGATTGCGCATTTATATGCGTTTAAATAAAATGATGTTTCAAGATGTGTTTGGTTCTGATTTACGAAATAGGTTGAGATCCAAGAATTATGTCAAGCAACTGATGTCAAAACTTGCCAGACCTTTATGGTCCATTTATTTAGTCATAAATACCTGTTTACATTTTTTACCCACCAGTTCAGATGCTTTCGTGATCTTCAGCAGTCTTTCTAGTCATGGCTCATATGTACACACTCTCTTGGGTAAAATCAACACAGCCAGACATCAGAGTCGTGAAACTTCAGTTTGCTCAAGATCTCTAAACGTGCTGAGAATGCACAGAGGTGTCCGGAACATTTCAAATGGCACAAGAGGGAAATTCCAGAGCCGTTGTGTCAGGCCAGAGCTGACTTGAGAAGGAAACCCCATTATGAGTAGTTTTGAGATCTGAGAAACAGGAAGAAAAAGCACTAACAAAGACTATATTGATGTAGTTGGACATTTTTTTCAACCATATTTCATTAATTAAGCCCAAACTGTCAGTATGACATCTTTAAAAGTCTAATTTGAACATAGTAAAAGTCTGTCATTTTATTATTTTTGGACCTGGGGTGAACAGGGCCTTGTTCTTGATTTAAAAATTTGTCATATATAAACACCAATTTTGTCAACGTATTTTTCACCCGAAATGCCTCTAAATGGAGCAGAACAGGTTTCTATGACATTTAACTCTTTGAGTTATTATTTACGTTACAATCTGAGCTGTGTGCCAGACATATTTGATTAATACGTGTTTGTCTATTGCATTATCCAAGACCAATAAAAACACCCACAAGGCTTTACTGTATATCATACACAAGTGTACTCATTGAGCCATTTGAGGAAAATCTATGAAACATGACGTTTGGAGAGCTGAAAACCTTCAACAATAAATGGTCGGATCTTAATTCTGTCAATCAACAAATCAACTACTAGTCTTTAAATTAAAAGTTCAGGATAGTCTTTAGAAAAGACAAATAATTCTTTAGGATGGATCTTAAATAAAGACTTGGACTAATACTATGACTTTGGCTCTTTTTCCAGCTGTTTCAGTATGATATTTGTGTATTGCATTTGTTATATTCTCCCCTTAACCTTCCTATACTCTTCGGTCATTTCTGACCAAAATAAATTTTTCAGATGTAATAAAAATGGTTTCCTTTACCTGAGTGGTTCGGGACTTGCCATTTGAACACACAAACAAAAATTGGGCTTGATTGGATAAGTCTAAGTGGTCATAAAAAAAGTGACACCTTTACTGTTCCCGGTCAAAATTGACCGACCATAGGAGAGGGTGGTGGTGGGGGGGGGGGGGGGTACTATACAACATGCTGAGTGCAAAACATGCACACACAAACACACTGGTGACACTATAACACACAGATATTTTTTTATTTATTTTGTCAAATAAAATCTAAACAATTCAGCCACAATGCAAACTACACACACATAAATGAGGGGGTGAGACCAACACACCCACAGTGCAGAACAAACACACACACAGAGAGAGAGAAAGAGAGAACAAAGCCTGAGTCTGACCCCAATGTAAGAAAGTTAACCTATTCCACTACGGGAAAGTTTATGCTTCGGTACGGGTGCCTCACCTTCCAGACAAAAAAAACTGAAAGAAAAAAAAAGCAGCCAAACTTTGACAAAAAATAGTTTGATACTGTCTAAATATATATCCAAATGCATAACTTCACATTTTGATAGAATTTAGATAAAATTTAGAATTACTAAACAGAAGGTGGCTGCACAGAATACTGATGCCACCTACTGGCTATTATTGTCATAACATGATTTTCAAGTCATGTTATTTTTCTTTTTTCACCAGAGGGCAGCAATCTGCCCCCAGTACCTGAGAAATTCTCATATTTTCTTCATGTTTCAACTAGGTTTTTACTGTAGTGAAATTAATACATTTTATAATAAATTTGCTTATATGCATATGCAAATGAATTGTGAAACTGAGAAATGTATATGCAATAAGATCTAAAAAACATAAAATCCCAAAAGAAGAGCAAAATTATTATTATTTTACTTCAGTGAAGAAGAAATGTTATCATTTCTTTTTTTTTTTTTTAAACATACACTTGAAATATTTCTGGTCAAAAATGACCGGGGACAGTTAAGTAAGCAGCCCTACTTGAATAGAATAGAAAGGTTAAGCAGCTCAATATGCATCTGTTTTAGATTTACTATTAGGATCAACAAAAATGATACATTTTTGGCTCAATGGATATAATTTCGTTAACATTATATTTTTGGTAAAAACTCCTAAACAACAGCACCTGTTGACATCCCACAGTTCAGCCAGCCTTAAAGCGACAGTTCACCCAAAAATGAAAATTCCCCTATCATTTACTCACCCTCATGCCATCCCAGATGTGTATGACCTTTTTTTCTTCGGCAGAACACAAATGAAGATTTTTAGAAGAATATTTCAGCTCGGTAGGTCCATATAATGAAAGCCAACAGGGGCTTTTTTGAAGCTCAAATAAGCACATAAAGGCAGCATAAAAGTAATCCATACGACTCCAGTGGTTTAATCCATGTCTTCTGATATGATAGGTGTGGGGTGACAAACAAAAAATTATCCTCCCAGCCCTGTAGGTGGCGATATGCATGAAGAATGTGAATCGCCAAAAACACAAGAAGAAGAATGTGAAAGTTAAAGTGGAGATATGGGTTACTTTTATGATGCTTTTATGTGCTTTTTTGAGTTTCAAAGTTCTGGACCCTGTTGACTGGCATTGTATGGACCAACAGAGCTGAGATATCCTTCTAAAAATCTTCATTTGTGTTCTGCAAAAGAAAGAAAGTCATACACATCTGGGATGGCATGAGGGTGTTTTGTGAACATTGTGCATGTTTGAATTGTGCTGTTTAGGCCTGACCAAACTGTGAGATGTCATTAGGCTAATGTATTTCATGATATACAGTTCACAGATATCATTAATCACCATGTTTTCAAAATATCTTAATATGAACTTTATTGTCCAGACACGTATTTTTTGGTAATTTTACTCCAGTCCACTAGATGCTCAAACCTTCTTACCACAGTATCTCACCCATTCAAAGAAGAACATCCAGGAAAAGTGCTGGCAGCTTTTCATTCACAGCGGCAGCAGACCTTTCATCTTCATAAAGTATCATGGCACGCGATCATCACATATATTACTGCATAAAGCTGCTTCTGGTGTGCGCGCTATTGACCGCGGCCCGCGGCACTGCTGACAGAACCAAAACACTGGACTTCGATGTCAAACCAGGAGGAGTTGTGCACACTTTCTCTGCTAAAATGGTTAGTGAACCTTCTTAATATTTAGAAATAATATTTATATAATATTTAATAATTATAAATGACATTTTTCTGATTGATTTGCTGTGTACACAGCCGTTTTCTTTCGTTGAGACTCTCGTTCTCAGTCATTTTTTACATTTTAATGTGTGTTAAAAATTCTACTTGTACCCTTTAATTGTTCAAACTTGTTAAAATGGACGCGTTGAACAGAAGTCCACACGTCAGGTTCTCATTGGACTGCAGGAGCGTCACTAGAAGCGTAGCGCGCCTTCTAGCGGCTGGAGTTTTGCGTTTTAAAGGAATAGTCCCGCCAAAAATTACATTCAATTATTTTCTTCCCATTAGAGGTTTTTATGTTTTTGTTTTCTGCCGTGGAACTCAAAAGGAGAGGATAAGCTAACATTGTTGGGGACTTGGATCCTCAGTCACCATTCACTTTAAGGTGTATGCACAAATATGCAATGAAATAAAAGGCTAACAACCCAGATACCATGCTGTTTTAGATAACATCTGCTAAACGTCTTAAAAAGATCAGATTTATAAACATTCTAATCCATAATCGTATCAAAGACATCTGCTGAATGTCTTATAGAAATCAGATATATTGACATACAGTATCAGATGAGTAAACAACGTAAAAACACATCTTCCAGATGTAAACACACACACACATTTACATTTATGCATTTGGCAGACGCTTTTATCCAAAGTGACTTACAGTGCCCTTATTACAGGGACAATCCACCTGGAGCAACCTGGAGTTAAGTGCCTTGCTCAAGGACACAATGGTGGTGGCTGTGGGAATTGAACCAGCAACCTTCTGATTACAAGTTCAGTGCTTTAGTCCACTACGCCACCACCACTCCGTGTAACCCACACATCACCCGCACATCAAATAAATAGACGTGTGGGTGATGTATAGACATATGTACGAAATCAGTGAGTGAGTTAACTCACTTTTATTTTAGCGGCAGTCAAGGGCGTAGATTTGTCGCAGATTTGCAGCTAGGGTTGCCACTTTTGAAGTTTTAATATAAGGGACACTTAAATAAAAACTGCATAATTTATATGTTAAAAATATATTTATTTTAATTTTTTCGGTTATTTGTCTTCTTTATCTTATGTATACATTTTGGATGGTTTATACATATTTTTATAATTGTATTTGTTTTGTTTTTTTCCTCCACCTGTACTTGTCTTTATGATTGTATTCATACATTGTTTGGTCTTATTGAACATTTGTGGACTTTTCAGACGGTCCCTTACCCACAGTAGGCAAATTTTCCAACTTATATCAATGTTAAATTGGCGATCTGGAACGATTTCACCGTGATGCCATCTGATCAGCTTAAATACGGGACAAATTGCGTCCCGTATTGATTTAATACAGGATGCATCATTTTATCTTTAAATACGGGACGATCCCATATTTTACGGGACGGGTGGCAACCCTAGTTGCAGCATTAAGCATTTACATGTTTCCATTGAGCATGGTATAAATATTGTGGGGGGGTTTGTACTTGCTTGTTTTGATCTCCCCCCGGAATCTACGCCCCTGGCAACAGTAACTGTAGATACTGTGGTATTTTGGCGGGAACTAACTAGAAGGGTTCTCTTAGAAAAACACTTTCAATCGTTCACCATGTTAATCATAGTTTTTGCCAAAATACCATATAGTGTTCACTGTAAAACCTTGATAAGTTCATTTGGGATCGCTTTCAGGGTCATGATGTTGAATTTTATTGACAACAGTAGTGGCTAATACCAAGCTAGCAGAGTCAAGCAGTATTTAGGCAGGAACTATGGTGATCATGATTAATTGTTTAAGGGTCGACATCTTTGAATTCCGTGTCTTACCTTCAGTAGATTCGTTTGATACATTTGCAAACATTTAGTGGCCTAACGTCCTCAACCTGTTTCCGGTCTTCTTTCTTGTTTTAGAAAAAGTATGAATGCACTTTTACATACGCATCTCAAGGAGGAACCAATGAGGTGAGACAAATTTCTATACACACACTTGTTTTTGTTTAAAGCTAATTTGTAGGCCAATTAGTTATATAGAGTTCAACACAGCTCACAAATTATAAATACCCCTCAACATCAACATTTGTCACATTATATTATGTAGTGGTACTAATGCTAGTAATTAGATGTATTAATTACTATTCAGCATAATTTCTTATGCTGAGGGGCAATGAAATCTTTGATGTATATTATTAAAGATAATTGAAGGAAGGGAAACAATGGGATTTGACCCTCATAAGGTTTGCAGCTGCAAGCATTTTTTATTTTTTTTTCTCCCCAATTTGGAATGCCCAGTTCCCAATGCGCTCTAAGTCCTCGTGGTGGCGTAGTGACTCAATCCGGGTGGCGGAGGACGAACCTCAGTTGCCTCCGCATCTGAGACCGTCAATCCGTGCATCTTATCACGTGGCTTGTTGAGCACGTTACCGTGGAGACATAGCGCGTGTGGAGGCTTCACGCTATTTTCCGCGGCATCTACGCACAACTCACCACGCGCTCCTCCAAGAGTGAACCACATTATAGTGACCACGAGGAGGTTACCCCATGTGACTCTACCCTCCCTAGCAACCGGGCCAATTTGGTTGCTTAGGAGACCTGGCTGGAGTCACTCGGCACGCCCTGGATTCGAACTCACATCTCCAGGGGTGGTAGTCAGCATCTTTACTCGCTGAGCCACACAGGCCCCCCCCAGCTGCAAGCATTTTTAAACAACATCAACCATTGTTTGTAGCATAAAGCCGTTTGACACGCCACAGCAGTTACGTGATGTCGTAAAACCTCCTGATTTCAGAGAATTGCCCATAAACTCTAATAGCACAGTTTCAGACTTCAGTGTGTATACCTTTGTGTTATGTTCCCTGTAGCAATGGCAAATGAGTGTTGGACTAAGTGATGACAACAAGCTGTTTTCCTGTTCAGTATGGAGGTAAGGTTAATAACACTCTTTTATTTTTTTTTAAAGAAAGAAGGTCTAGTTACTCAGTATACCAGTGTTTTCTGCATTGCTATTCAGATTTTTAATATCTGCAGTGGCATGGCAAAAATAAATTGCTCAACTGATGCAGTTCTTAGCAGTGAGTCAAAGAGAGATTGGCAAATTGGACTGAACTGAACATGAATCATTGATCTGAATTGGTCACTTCCTGGGTGGGGTCAGTAACCCCCATTGCAAAAACAAAATCCTGTCATATTAAAGATGTGGTTTATGCGGACAGACAAGCTGGTCTAATCTCGGTTGTCTATATTTTCGAACATTGTAGTGTAATTTGAGATGAAAGAGGGAATAGTATTGATCTTTGTCTATCATTTTCATGAAAGGCCCCAAGGGAAGTCCTACTTGTTTTTCACCCAGTTCAAAGCCGAGATAAAAGGAGCCAAGATTGAGTACGCCACCGCATTTGTAAGTACCCATTAACTCCATAAAATCATTTCATACTTCCCGTCATTACTTGTCTCCACGTCAACATTCAGCAATCCACAGAAAATGACTTAATATGAAGAAACATGCATTTAAAAGATTGAGAATATTCAGAACATATGTTTTATTTTTTATTTGCACATAAAAAGAATCAGCACAGATATTTCCAGAGCATGTTTAAGATATCACTTCAGTCAGGACTTTGACATTTGCCTCGTATTAAACCTTATTTAAGACACCTAAAGCTCATCGACTCTCACATCAAAAGCAGTCAACCTTTTGTGTGCAGGTGTTGCAAATCAAGACTTCATGAAAACGTATTTATCTTCAGATTAAGTGGAAATTCTCAGTAGTGAAATGACACTGGCGTCTTGGTGGCCTTGTCCCCTGTGTAAATAGCAGAAGTTCAAAAGCGTGTTTGAAGCAAGCGCTCCATAGACGTTTTCTCAGACAGGATCTCTTTATTATTCAGCCCACAGCTTCTTCATTAGTGTCTGGTGTCACTTATTCCTCCATCTTTTTCTCTCTCAGTCCCAGACAGCCGTGGGTGGACACAAGGATGTAGCTTTGAAAGAAGAGGAGTACATTGTGTCAGAGTCCACAGGTAACTTTTATCGCACATTACACTAGTATTACTATCCTCTACAGGGTTCCCACGGTCAAGCCAAAGTAAGTTTTCCAGGACTGAAAAAGTAATGGAAATGAATAACATCTTAAAAGTCA